>NC_134648.1:46300845-46604095 GCF_030463565.1 Pelecanus crispus | reverse complement strand
GGAGAGCTTGAAGACAGAGCTCTTCATTGATACAGTGACTGGGAAATACCCATCATATTGCAGAGATGATGAGGAGGAACCTTGCAGAACCTTTTTTCTATCACCCCAAACCATTCTGCAGGCCTAGACATGACCGTGTGAAACAGATTTCAGCAAACATTTCTGCTTTAGTGTTCCTGTAGTACAATGCAAAACATTATCTATGACCCTTCTAAACATAGAATTGCAAGAACCATTAAAATTGCAAGGATAGACTTCAAACCACTGTTGTTGTACAAATACCACATATATTAATCATTCATTGTGTCTGATCCCTTTTAGCAACATGGAAAGCCATAGCAAATACCAGTTGTATGTTAAAGAGCCTGGAAAATATGTGTTAAGTAATTTAAGCTGTTCAGAAATCTTGTTTTTTCTAAAGCTACAAAAGATGTCTGAAACCTTCAGGGTGAGCTATGAAAGTGACACCAGAAGAGGTCATGGCAGTTACAGAACACTGCTGTTGCTATGTATACTAGCACGGCTTCAATTTGTACCTTGAAGCTGTCTAATTGACTATGCATAATATTCATCTATATGCCAGTTGCTAGCCTGTACTGTCCTTAGTTACAAATAACTCCTCTGACATTCAGTAATAACCCACATATTGCTGTTGCAAACAGATACACCCAGATTAAGTTGGAACATGAGACACTACTTTTATATTGCACAACCCACTTTCCTGTTTCCTGGTGGGGGCTGTTTATGGTTGTTAGAAGGACTTTTTAATGGGACCATACAGAACTGGACATTACACTTGTTTTACAGCACATGTTCTGGACTTGACAGAAAGAAATTCTGGGGCTTATTGATTTAGAATGATGGAAAGCAAACTTGTGTGTTTTGCTTGGTTACAGGATGTTCATAAGCCACATATATGATGTTGTTGTGAAAAAAGGGAAATGCAATTTTGGAATACATCAGATGAAGTATTTCCACTAGACATAAGCAACTTCTGTTCAAGATAGATGAATCTAGAGAAGAGCAGCTGCAGAAATGTATTCATAGGATAATCAAGAGAGAATAGAGGCTTTTTAACAGGAGGAAACCAGAAATGGTTTGGCTGTTGAATCGAAGAAACATCATCTCAAGCACCCATAGGTATAAATAGTTTGTGAATAAACACAGGCTTGAAAATAGAGATAGATGAGCATTGACTCTAAAAGACCCTGTTTGTAGGAGCTGTGAGAACAAAGATAGTGTTAGATCTAGCTATTATCAAATATACATATAAAAATAATAATTTGATCTGTTTAGGAAGTGATTTTAGAACTTAGCTACAGTGGCAGAGGACTTGACTCAGTAACGAAAGAGATGTCTTTCAGTCCTACAGCTATGACATCATGGCAGAGCAGTTAGTTTAGTTCTACATCCTGTACTAGATAATGGAATTTAGCATACAATGACTAACTTTAAAAACACCTCAGGGGAACTTCTACACCTATACTGGCATTTTCATGTAAGCCAAAACTTAAAACTTTGTGTACATGCAACATTTGCACATATAGCACAGAGCTGCCAAAGAGGGCAAATAAAGACAGACTCAGACACTGCTGTTGACACAATGGCCAGTGGTCCTTCTCAGTGCAATTTGCAGCTATAAGCAGAAAAACCCTGCAAAGAGGAGCAGTCCTCCCAAGTAGGACAAGCCCTTGCCATGGATATTCTGTCTCTGTCAAAGACAGAATAAAGGGCTACCTGCAGGTCTAAGCCTGCAGGGGTCTTATGCCCATAAACAAGAATTTTGCAGCCTTTTTACAAAGAACTGCTATGGAGATTCTACTGTCCCGGTGTTTTGCGATGAAAAGATTTCCTTGCAAAATCAGCAAGAGTTATTATGCTTGATGAAGTACAGACAACCCTATAAAATCTGCAGTAAAACCAGGCTCCAGAGGTTTCAAGTTCGTGATATCACAGTCTTGAAATGAGTGAGAGGTGATATCCTTTACTTTTACTCTACCTTTCAAGTTCTTCCAAGACTGAAAGATTAAAAAGACAAAAGCAATACCCTCCCGCTGAAAGAACTGTTCACCTGTAGTGAATGTAAGATTATTTCCAAGAAATATTTTAAAGAGTTAAAAACTAGAAGAAGAAGAGAGGTTTATCTGCCACAAGGTTGGTAGCTGGCTGACTGCGTGATGCAGTCGATCATGCACCATTTGAGGAATAAGATCCCAAATTCTGAGACTGACTTATCCTCTGTATCCACTTGTCTCAAAAGCATCCCATTATGAACCCATGCCACGGCTATGGAAATAAACCAAGAGCAATGAAAAACAGGCGCTCAGACTCTAGTGTTCCATACAGGAAACAACGACACTGAAAACCCTTTTACAACCCATAAGCTCTGCACAACTGCATGTTCTTGGCTTCTACAAGAAGTTTTCTGTTGGGAAACAAATCCACTTCATTGCCTAATAAAACTGAAAAGAAACTGAAGAGCTAAGTGAATACTGAAGCACTTTTCTTAGCTAAGAAGCAGCATTCACAGCTGAAATGTTTAATGAACAAAACTTTTGCCTGGATATAGCATTATTCATAGCTAATGCATCTGTTCTACTTCATACACTTCCCAGCATGGATGTGGAGCAATAGGTTTACACCTGTTCCTGAGAAACTTGGCTTCTGAGACGTGAACAAAATTTGTTTTAAAGGAAGAAGAGAAAAACTAAAGAGATGGAAAGAGTTGCTTTACTGTTTCCTTTTCTGCCTTTTTTATCATTTGCTTGGAGTAGATTGTATTCACAGAAAATGGAGAACACACACACGGAAATGAATTTGCTTGGGTTGTTTACAACATTTAGATATCCTTATGCTGACTTGTTAGTGTATTATTACTAACATATAAGCCCTCAGCAACACAAGAGCCAGCACTGAGCTCTGCAGGGACAATAAAACTCTTCCCAGGTATCCCTGAAGATCCAAAAGAGATTTCTCACATTGTGAACAAGTTTGACAGCAGAGATAAAACAGACACAGTTAGTAGCTGGGAACCTGAGGTCTATGCTAATGATACGTCAAAAAGTAGTGTAAAGTTTTCCCTGCAGGTGGTCACGCAGATGAAACATTATAAATTAGCAAAAAAACCCTCTGATTTGAGTCTTGTCTTCATTCCTGTCTTAACGTCTTACATGGAATTAATTTTCCACAAGGAGAACTGTGCAGAAGCAGAGTCAGAATGGCATGCCTTAAAAAGACTTTTTGACACCTCTCTATACATCTGCACTTTATGCAAGAAATATTCCCTATTACAAACCGGACTAGCTTCTTTATGTCACTAATATTCTGGTATTTTATGTGATTCCTTAACTAACTGACTTTTAAATCCAGCTTTTAAAGCAAACTAGTCAAGCATGAAGGAATTAGAAGGGCTTTGTTTTTCTATATAGACACTTTCTAATCATTATACCTTCTTGCAGCTCCTGGCCAAGTATGCATTTTTAGTGTCAGTCTGTGCATCTCATGAGTTATTTAAAGATGTTACTTTAGGTCAAGTTGAAAATAAGGTGACTTTCTTAAAAAAAAGTTTAAAATGGAGCTGCATGCTTTGAACAAGCGTGACAACCTTTTCCTTTCACCTCAGTTTTACAGCTACTGAGATGTAGTTATTAATTGATTTCTTTCTCTGGTCTTTAATAAAACTTGGCTCTATTGTGTGCCTGGAAGAATAGCTCTTCATATAATTTCCAATTGCTTTTCACTCTAAAACATGCTCTGATTAATTACCAGTTGTTTTTCATAATTTGCTGGACTGTATTTTTGGTTTACAACAATTAACTTTTCTTTAAACAAATAGATGCCAATATATCACACAGTCTTGAAAACTTCCATTACGGTGAATCTACCCAAATGAAATCCAGCTTCATTTCAGTAACATTTGCCAGGTGGTGTAATACTTTGATTATTTTGTATTGGGATTATAAACTTATCCTCTTTACATGCTCAGAATTGTTCTGTGCAATTTCTACCTAATGTTCAGTTTCTGGCTGGGAACACTGAGCTTAGGAACGAGCCTCTTATGCATTAACATAAAATATGAGAAATTTAATCCCTTAACGTATTTAATTACTACTTATGTAAAAAACAAGATGGTTGTTTAATTTTTGTACTTGTAAATACCTATTTGCTAAATTAAATACTTCAGTGTGCCTTTCTAAAGCATGCTGGCTAGACTCACCTCAGACTTCCAAATGAAAGTAGAAATATTATCGTACATTCTTAGACTGATCAATAAATTTAAATTTAAATCCGGGCAATTGCTATCTAGCTCTAATACCGTCACCATTAAAAAAGCCAGATACTCTGAAGTCTTCACTATTCCAAAAACAGGAAATCACTGATGAGAAATTCTGACACTGTGAGCTCTGGCAAATAGCTGGGCAATCCAGCAGAGAAAGATACAGGTCTCTCTGCAGTGAGGTAGCCAAGAAAGTGTACCTCAAATTTCACCTGACTCTAACCAGCTCTAAGAGTCGTCTGGGTCCTCAGATCCTCCAACACTCTGCACCTGTAAGGAATTACTCATTCAAGAGCAACCTCAGACCTGAGTTTATTCTGTGGATTTGTGTGCTTTCTAGATCTAGGTCTTTCTAGATGTTCCCATTCCTGGGAACCAGGGGGCAGAAATAATGCCAGTGTTAGTCAAGGGGAAGGAGCTGCACAGGAGTGTCCCCTTCCTCTTCCTGAGCCTGAAGACAGAGGTTTGTCCCCATGGCAGGACATGCTGGAGGAGCTGAAGAAAACTATGGTGCTGTGCTGCAGCTAGGGAATATGTGAATTGCCACTGATCTGGGGCAAAAATCAAGCAACAGAGGCTAATGTCCTCTTTACCTCCATAAAATGCTTTCCCCAAGACATCAGTGTCTGACACAAGTCCCGGGTTGAGATTTATTCCGTATCTAGAGCAATGTAAGCACCTTGTGGACAGCAGCTAGTATACCCTGCCATTCAGAGTGAATCTCCATGGTAGCAGAATAGCTCTTCATAGCCCTTCATCCTCAGTAAAGTCCAAAGTCTAGCCAAATCTTCAAAAGTTAACAGCAGATAGCCCTTGTCATGGGCCAATACCTACTGAACTAAGTGCTTAAAAAATAAGAACAAATATGACCCATTCCCCACTGTAAACCAGACCAACACCAGTGCAAGGAAAATAACACAAAGAATAGAAATGGCCAGCTAAAATCACTTATCCACAGAAGCAATCGTTCTCAGTGGCCTCAGAGACTACACGAGAGAGGTACTAGTACATTCAGATCCACCATCTTCCCCTGTTTTCTGTATTTTGCAGGCCGGAATCTTTGTGTGCGAATGAGGAGAGCAAGAAGAGTTGTACAGCTGGTGTGCTGCTGCGTCCCCACGCACAGCTGATATTCTCCTCATCTCCATGCACAGAACCGGTAGCGTTTGCTGTGACACTGTCATGGTTTAATCACAGCCAGGAACTAAGCACCACCCAGCCGCTCGCTCACTCCCCCGCAGTGGGATGGGGGAAAGAATCAGAAGAGTAAAAGTGAGAAAACTCATGGGTTGAGATAAAGACAGTTTAATAAGTAAAGCAAAAGCCACGCACACAAGCAAAGCAAAGCAAGGAATTCATTCACTACTTCCCACCAGCGGGCAGGTGTTCAGCCATCTCCAGGAAAGCAAGGCTCCATCACGCAGAATGTTTACTTGGAAAGACAAACACCGTAACTCCAAACATCCTGCCCTTCCTTCTTCTTCCCCCAGCTTTATACGCTGAGCATGACATCATATGGTATGTAATATCCCTTTGGTCAGTTGGGGTCAGCTGTCCCGGCTGTGTCCCCTCCCAGCTTCTTGTGCACCCCCAGCCTCCTCGCTGCTGGGGTGCTGTGAGAAGCAGAAAAGACCTTGGCTCTGTGTAAGCACTGCTCAGCAGTAACGAAAGCATCCCTGTGTTATCAACACTGTTCCCAGCACAAATCCAAAACATAACCCCATAGTAGCTACTATGAAGAAAATTAACTCTACCCCAGCCAAAACCAGCACAGACACTTACAGAGCACTGCTGTAAAATAGGATTCCTGTAGGGCAAAAGCAGAACAGACATGATATTGGTTATTACTAAGCATCCATAACTGAACTGGAAAAACGTTTTGTTTTGCTGTTATAAAACTCATTCAGTGTTGGTGGAGACACTGTGGAGATTACACAAGATAATTTCTCTCATCACTCAGGAAAAAAAGAACTGAATGCTCAACATCTCACCTTACTTTATGGAAAATTCTGAGTCTAAATATAAAAATACACAAAAGGATAGCGAGAGTTCTCACACACCCTGAACTGTCACCTTAATACCTTAAGGTCAGCTATACAAGAGGAGTTACCCAAAGTAAAATGCCATCTGTAATTGCTAAAACTGGGGATGAGTCATTGTGAATTCCCTGCACATTTCTGCATGGCTAAGTCGGTCACAGACATTAGTCTACCCCACACTTGCTGAGTCAGAATCGTCTGTTCTAAAACTGGAAATGTCGGTGGATGGCACGCTAACAATTTTTTTATCCCACTCAAGGCCTTGATGGCTTGTGTCCTTCACTTCTCTGTTCTGTATTTCTATTCCAGTCATGAACACCAGGATAAGCTGGTATTGAAGCTACAGGTGATTACATGCTATCCAAGTGCCTAAGCAGTCATGTAACAACAAGAATATTAGACATCCAAGAAGTGCAAAGTTAGTGCTCTTGTCCTGTCGATAGTGATGTGCTGTGCCTCTGGGACATCCCTGAAATCTCCAGGTAAAAGTTTATGCTTGTATCATCCTTGCTCCTTATGACTAATCTACCTGTAAAAGAGGCATAATGAAGGTTCATCTACTCAGATTATAACTACGCATGCCATTTTTACAGTATCTAAATCTGTTGCTACACAGCCACTAAAGAGGTGGACCATCCACGGCCACTTCTGCTTGCAGAAGCCTGATATGACAGGAAAACACCACCAACAGATTTACGATAGAAACCAACAGGCATACTGGCTATCACTGATAGCTCTCTTTCCTCCCATGTACACAGAGCATCCTCACAGAGCACTGGAAAACCAGCTGAGTATATGGATAAAAACACCCCTGCACTTAAAGGCTCTGCTGAATTGAGACTTGACAAATGTCCTTTGACTCCTGATACCTGCCTCCCAAGTACCTCTGTTTACTTTTCAGGATGCAGATGTAATAAAAGCCGAATCTGTCTTGTTCCACTGTGTCTTAGGTACTTTAGTTCCTTAGCCTCAGTAATGCTAAGAGCTTACTATTTACAACTCTGTAGCCTTTTACCTAAGCCACTGAGGCAGCATTTCCAATGTCTCTGTGTCAATATTTTTCCCTTATTGTTCCCATCCTATTGTACTCTTATTGTTGCTCTCAAAGCCTTGAACTTGTAAATCCTGATGGTGGTGTTATGGCAGGTTCTCATGTTCAAGTGCTATAGGCACCACTGGCATGAGAATCACCCCTCTCCTGGCTCCTCTCCTTTCATTGCCTTTTTTTTTTTTTTTTTAGATATATTAGAAACATCAAAGGCACAGTGCACAAGGAAGCAGTTAATAGCCATTTAAATCCTCTAAGAAATATTATCCAATAGTTTATGTGCACAGAAGGATAACAACCAAACAACATGCAACACTGGCACCCAACCAGCATACTCCAGTCAGCACTTAATAACATTATAATTGGGAACAACCCAGAGGGTGTTTGCGTGGGTCCTAATGAAAAATAGATATAGCATTAGGGGAAAGAAGTAAAAAACTCACCAGAATCATCATCATCATAGCAGTCTTCTGCACTGGAGAGACCCCCCCAGAGGAGGATACTTGTCTGGGACCCTGTCCCTGCTATTCTCAGCTGGACAGTGGGGAGAGTTTTCCCTTTCCTTTTTTAAAATTTTCTCTCTTTTTCTTCTTTTGATTTATTTGTCCACAGGAGCAACTTCAACCAGAAGATCCATCAACTGTGGACTGACCTCACTCATAAATCTTGTTGTAAATGAATCTGTCTCAACACCCTTCATGTAACAGTCTCCTGGGCTACTCCCAGGTATCACTGCTACTAGTAGCATAAACAGTGCGCTTCTTGCTCTCCAGCAGCAGTGGTTTCTCTGTACATATGCAGGTATTTATAAATGCATAGATATTTATTTATGCTTACAGGCACATTATGCTAAGTGGCAAAAGAAAATCATAATATTCTTTTGGGGCACCCATCTGTTTCCGTGTGTCAGCATTGATGTTTCAAGAAGAAATCCTTCTTTGACCTATTTTGACTTTTCTGGTGTCCTCTTTTGTCCCTTCTAACTTTATCTCAAACTTGTAAAGTTGCTGACACCAGATAGTTATGCAAAACCTTTTCTGTTTGCCCTGATACACTTGTGAAAGCAGGTACATTATGCCTCCCTAATGTTCCCCACAGCCACATATCCCCCTCTCTGCCCTGAAAAAAGTAACCATCTTTAGCCAGTCTACCTTCTGTCTTCAAAGTTGTGGTTTTGCAGTGTTACACAATGAAGCAGTGAAACAGTACCTGAAGATCAGCTGCTTCCTCTTGTTTAAAGATGACTGAAACCAGCACGTTCAAGTCCAGTAAGTTAAATGCCAGTCCCAGATGATGGGATGACTGCTGGAGCCAGTGGTGATCATCTGCTCAAATTGCTACTCCTAACGATAGAGTCTTGTCCTGATGGAAATCCTCAAGGCTCCTTTGCAGTGAGCTTTGTGGTTCAGGCTGGGTCACCTCTACTATGGTTTTAAGACAGAGGCAAGTTACAGCAGAAGGGCAGAGTGAGTGACTTTTAGCCCCTTCTCTCTGCCAGTCACCCATGCTCAATTGACACCAAAGCCCAGAAACAAGGAGGTAAAAAGACTCAAATCATGCAAATATTTCACCTGGGTACGTGCTACACAGTCTCCGCTATGAACGCAACTGCAGCAGGTCAACAGACTTAGACCTAAGTCTGAGGCTCACAATTGGGCTGAAACCACAACAAGGAGTCTCCTAACATGGAGACAGTACCAGTAATAATGAGAAGGTCTTAACACAGCAATAATATTTCTGGCAATCATAGGAGCAATCTACTATATGCAGCTGAAAAAGGTCATTATAGCATCCTACCTACAAGCTTTTTTTCCCCTCAAATGTTCTTTTAAAATAATTTAGGTGTAAATTAAGTTGGCCTAAAAGTCTGGTAATATCTTGTCACTTCAATGATTTTGCAGTTCTGCTCTCCCAGTGAGAAAGAGCACTGCTTCCTCAGCTGCTCCAGGAAAAGCTAATGCAATGGTCACACAAAGCAAACTATTTGGTTAAATAGGCACAGAGGAATCAACTATCTACAAGGTCTTTGAGAAGGAGACCAACTGCTAAATAGAGCAGAGGATAAGATTTCCACTTGAAAGTCTTGGCTTAATTTAGTAGATTCCAAAGTAGCCAGCCATATATGAACCATATAGGATTTTTTTTTTTCAGGTTTTCTCTGTGGTTTCTCTGGGGAAAAGCAGAGTCCTGACACTTGCTGCAGGAAAATGAAGTGTGCTTCACTTTAGATGCCTATAAAGGCGAGGCAATTTTAGGTTACATTTCTGTAAGATCCCTCTCTGTGGGAAAGGCCATATTGTAATGCATCCTTCCGTGCCCCCTGTAGCATTTCATAAATCCTTCTCTGCAGGAAACTGTATGTTTCAGCTGTCATGTTCCAAAACCTCTCAACTGGTATAAATTTTAACTCGATCATGATATACCCGGTCTTAACTATTCCTTTCAATAAAGTATGTTTTCTTAGTCTCATATCTAAAAATGAGATTTCTAAATGCCATGTTTCAACAATGGGAGAAATAATGTTATAATTACAATCATGTTATGAAAATCATTTTATAGTTTTGTTTCCTAAAGGGATGGAAAACCAAGCCAAATAACATGATACAGAAGGCAGTTTCACAGAAAAAGCACTCCCAAAATGTTCATAGCACCTCCTATAGTTTACTAATATATTAAAACTTGCTGATAAATGTATTGCTATACAATAACAAAAATTCAGGTATGTGTCTACTATAAATTGTCTATTTAAATATACATCTATGAATTCAAATAAGCCACTTTTTGGCAAAATAACAGATAAAGATAAAACTACCTTTTCAGGACCTTCGTGTCTTTGAAACCTGTTGCCTAAATCAGAGTTCACACTGAAGACCTCTTTCTGTTGCAAGGTTATCAAATATATTCTATGATTCTATGATTCTATATCAGAAAGGAAACACAAGCTGCTACAGTTCTGTACCTAAGGATCAATCTCCTCCCCTTCTTGGCCTTGGGTATAACCTAGTCCTGTAACTCCAGCCATACTTGAGGAATGTTCCACTTTAAAATTGACTTAGGTCATGGACACACAGAGGAGGAATCAAAGAAATTTCCTTGTTGCTCAAAACAGAGAAGAATGATGCACAAGAGGTGGTACCCTTCCCTTCATGCTGTTACCGGTGCCCTAACCTGCCTTGGCTTACCTCCATTGCAGTGCTCAGATTTTCCTGGGCACATTGTTCTCTTCTGGGGCTACCTGATCTCTTGCACTTGGCAGGTACCAGCAGCAGTAACCTCCATGCTTCAGTCCAGAAGCTCCTTGTCTTAGGGCCGCTTCATTCATTTCAGTCACAGCGTTAGTCAAAAATGTTTCCACAACAGAAATGTAAACCTCCTGCCTGCCAACAGTAGAGGAAGCTGTACTGCAAGACCCCACTGCTGCCTGGCATGCAGTCACTGAAACTGTTGGCAAAAAAGCCTTCTTAAGGCTGCAGTCTCAAAAGACTTCTATTGCCTTAGTCTCTTTTACTTCCCCTTCCTAAAACACCAAAACCAAACCCAAACCCAAACCCAAACACCAACCATTAAAAAAACCCACAAACACTCAAAATAAAAACTTCTAAAAAGAGACAACCGAGATGGTGTTTTTGTGAAGGGGACATTGACCACTGATGGACATAATAGACACTGTCACCTCACCTCCATTCCTGTCCCATAGTCTGGAATCCTGTTCATCAGCTTCTTACTCTTTCACCTTCATCCCATGAATCGATATCAGGACATAAAAAGTATTCATCTCACTAGTAATGCTCCGAGCTGGGTTAAGATCCTTGCCTATGCAGAGATGATGGATTATTGCACTTTTGATTAAATGGTTGTTTTAGGAAGACATGTTACGCTTCCTCTGATGGACTGTATTAAAAGTGCAAGATGTGACCACATGTTCAAGTCAGGATATCCTGAGGGCTCTGAACCTCATTTAAAATCAAACTGGTCATTAAAAATAAAAATGAAAAAGAAAAAAGTATCTAGCACCCTGTCAGACATATCAACATGTCTTTTGTAACAATGTTCCTCTCATACAAAAATGCACGGGTGGATAGCTGAGAAAATCCTCTGCAAGAACTTGGCTTTCAAAAAACTTTCAAGAAGTCATATCCTCTTGGTCTCCTTTTCTTCTTTTTACTTATTTTTCTTTGCCTTTTCCCAATTTATACAGTTCCCATGTATTTAAAAGAAAGACCTTCTACACACGCACAGTCTACATGGAAGTCCAGAAAGTAGCCTGTGGTGTATTGTCACTTACATTGTCAGATCCTCTAACTTGTCTTTGTGAGTCTTTCCCAAATTCACCAAACTCAGAGGACATCTTTACAAGGGAGTGCTATAATTACAATTTACCTCAGAACATCAGTAATTTTTGTTTCATGTGTGGATGACAGTTTATTACCCATCTTCATTCTTAGCACATTTACTTAATTTGCTGAGGCAAACCAGCCAAGTGTAAAATCAAATTATTTAAGGAAGATTATAGGATAATAAGGTAGTCAGCATTAGTATAACAATCATTACAATGTGCAGAATCTTGCATATTCTGTGTTTTATTGTGGAAAATACAGCAATACACTAGTGAATAAACTGATTAGAATTTTCTAGTGGCAGAAATATGTTGGTCATATATGTCTGTTTCTTAAGTAACTTTCCCTTTTAAGCCTCATTCAGAGAAGGAAAGTTCTAACACCTGACTGCATCAAAAGGCATCAATTTACAGAACAAAATTTAAGTGACTGTCTCGTGTGATTCATTCTGAACCCAGTAAAATCAACACAAATCAATGGAAAATATTCCCACTGCATTTTGTATGCTTTACGTCATTACCTGTAGATCCCAACAAATAGAGAGTCTGATCTTGGAGTAAGCCTCCAAAGCACCAGTGAGCCATCATCATCATGATGAAATGAAAGGCTAATTTTTGAAACTTTGTTCCAGTGGAATATTCAGACTGAGACCATTTATAGTATGAAATTATTTTCTTAACCCATCTGCCTGCTACATGACAGTAACTCACTAAGGAATGGGCAGGGACAATATCATAGAAACAAGACTGTCTGTGTAAATCATGGAGATGCGTTGTGTCTCTCTGTGGGACTGCCTTGCTTCAAAAAAACAGTTTTAAAAGTGTTCATAGGAAAATAATACATAAAATTAAATATACAAGAGGGTTTAAAACACAACTCTTACTTAGGTTGACCTTGTAAGGTTGAACGCCTGTGAAATAATCCTGGATGAGAGTTATAAATTCAATTCTCACATAGATGTCTTTTTTTTTTTTTTTTTTTCCAATTGACTGGTGTGTCACTTTCAATTTTTCTATTTTAAAAGGAAGCAAAAAAAGCACACAAAAAGAAGCAAGAATTACCACCAAGTACATCAAGGCAAAATTCCCATTCCAGCAATTGTTTCCCCTAGAGATATCAAGAGATGTCTCTTCTCATGGCTTGCAGAAGTGCTTCAGGATATACACATTCATATTCACACAGCTCCAGTTAGGATTTTTTAACATAGAGGAATTTTCAGTTAGATTTCAAAGCCATGTGAAAGTTACTTCCTTCTTCTGGAGTCTTATATGCAGAGTTATGGCAAAAGGGTCAGTTTTCAGCCACAGATGCCTTTGTTGGTGGAATTCTCCAGACCAAACCATTCACCTCCCAAACTTCTCTATTTGTATTACTGAACAGAAAACTTGTACATGCACATAATACCCTTCTATTTGCACTTAAATGATTCCTCTGTTCATACAGATAAGCCCATGCTGATGCGCTCTCCGTCTTTTCACTACTTATCACTGGGTCAATTTTCTTAATTTTGAACACAAAACTGAAACAAATGTAAGCAATTTTTTCACAGTGTGCATTAAGGCTTCAGGAAATGTTAGTGAATAACTACATTTTAGTTAATCATAGATTTAATGAGTTATAGTCATTAGTGTTTCTGATACCTCTTCAAAGATATTTAAATTAGGAAACCTCCTGTCCACAGCACAATGCTGAATTTCACTGTGTTTATCTTGTACTAAAATATAATCAGAAACTGCATCATCATTATCAGACAGATCTCATGGGCTTCACTGGGACTTAGGCAAAGGATTAAAGCTTTCCTGAGAGGGATAGAATTACTTGTGTGAGAATACTTTGCTCTTTTGTGCTCACAGCTTAATTTCCTGATCCCATACATGAAAAGATCTATGTGTCACTATGTAATCCTAATGTCTTGACCCACACAGTTTCCTCCCTTTGGAAAATTTTCAGAACCTGAGAAATGTTTGACCTGGTAAGATTTTTTTAAAAATGAAAAGTATGTGAGCTAACCCTCTTTATCAATATCCCTTATTGAAAATACTTTATAAATATAAATATATTATTACATAAACACATATAAATCTGTTTTGTGTATGCATGTATTTTATATATGTATTTTACATATATGTGTATAGATATATATTTCCATATATATGTGCATATATCCATTTTCCATGCCTTCTTAAATTTGGCTCATGAGTATACCTGGAATTTTCTTTTACGTACTTCACATGCCTTAACTAGTGAGCAATTTCCCTATTTCTCCTCTCGACAGTGTAAGAAAATTCTATGCTGAAGTAGCTAGAGCAGTGCCTTCATCATTATGTTCCTCTTCTCCTCTCCCCTGCCTAAGCTGAGTGCAAAACACACAGTGATGCCACGCTCTGTATTTCCTTATCTTCTGTAGAAAAATACATCAAAAAACAAGGGTGGATACAGTGTAGCAGCAACATAGAAACTGCTTAAGTCTCTCAGAAGCATCATACCTGCTACATAGCACAAAACAATTAGGAGATGAGAGGTGGTAACAGCCAACGCTGATTTTTAATAACACACTGTGATTCATTGGGCTACAGAAGATGTAAAGTGCATTGCCCAGACAGTCAATAAGTAGAGCTAGACAAAGTACAGCACAAAGCTAATTTCTAAATAGAATTTTAAGCAATCATTGTTTATCATTTTGCCAGCCACAGACTCTAATGTCTTTGGGGCCTGTCTGGAACAACTCGAGGGATCAATCAACAGCTATCCATTAAAAATTATTTGCCTTTTATAAATAAAATTTACATAGATGATTCACAAGTCACAGAAAAACAGTAAATATCAGAAATTAGGTCCTGCCTTGCCTCATGCCAGATCTTAGAATCATAGAATCATAGAATCATAGAATCATAGAATGCTTTAGGTTGGAAGGGACCTTCCCAAACAACAGACTTGATCTTTCTTGTCCTCATCTGCTTTCTGTTAGTTTGTATTTTTTAAGGCTATATCCTCAGTGTTTGAGCTCCAGATAAACATAAACTAAGCCAATCAGGAAACCCTAGTGACAGGAAACTTGAATCCATCAAAATATGAGTCAGTTCCATCTCTAAGTCAACAAGGAGGTTGCCCTTGGTTTCAATTGTTCAATTAGTCTAAGAAGCAGCTATTACCATCTTGGCACTTCCCCTGCACGCTCACAGTTGCACAGCAGTTAAACCCTGCCTTTCCTCACCAGTTGTCCATGCACACTCCAAATTTGGATAATTATTACTGAAATAATTCAGTGATTCAAAGTCAGCAGCAAACATGAAACCAAAAGAAATTAAATTACACATATTTCTATTGACTGTAACATAGAAAGGAAATGCCTAACTGAAAATTCTTCCTGGAAGCAAAAAAAATCTCCAATAATATTCATGGAAACACCCCTTCCATAATAAACAATTCAACAAAATTTTATTGGGTTATCAGCTACATAATTCATTGAACTGGAAAAATAAGAGATCATGAATGTTACCCAGAAGTGTACTTCAAATGTACACAGCTTTTTCCGCTAAAACTCCTCCCTAGTCCAATGACAGGAATTATACTGGTACAGAGAAATCAAAGTGATGTATGTAGGTAGGGCATCTCTCCTTAAACAAGAAACAGCATCACCCCAATCAGATTGTTGCAATACTAACTATATTGCGAAATAACAACATACTATGCTAATTAAAATTAGGTCCTTTTGTTCTTTTCAAGTAACCTAAACTCTCAGAGTAGTGCTCGGAAATAAAAAAATCACTTGAAATCCCTAATGTCATCACAAGTGGATGGAGGTTTTGGATCATGTCTCTTGCATAAAATTAAATATTCTTCTGTGCAAAAAATAGTTATTCCCCTTAAAAGAAAGGTAGGTGAACTGCTGTGATCAAAGTTTCTCTATACACTACACAACGGGTCCTTGTACACTGTAGGTTAAAACACCAAACTACTGACACTGAACTTTAGATCAAAGCATGTATGCTGCCATGGAGAACTGTTCCCTCAGAGATTATGTGTATCAAAAGATATCACAGAGCTTCAGAAAGCCTTACAGAACATATGAGGACTGATGTATTTTAGAGCAAACAAGGAATAGTTTATCTATAAGGTGGCAAACAAAAAAGACTACTACTTTTGGAAAAGAAAAGAAAAAAAAAAAGATAGAAAAACACTTCTTCCTCCTCCCACATAATCAATTAAAAAATATTTGTTAGCATCACAGCATGTAGCTATGTCTCAGCCTGCAAAAAACCAAAGTCCTCATTCTCATTAGGAAACCAGGACACGTTCAAACAGGTCAAATGAAGTCTGGCAAAACACACAGCCTACAGCAAAGCATAAAGGGCCAGTTCAGAGGTGTGTCAGAGAGGTTGTTTTCCTTTTCTCACAGGTAGGTTAGTTTGCAGCCAGGCTGAGGAATAAGGGATACCATTTCACAAAACACAGCCAGACTAAGAGGAAATAAAAGTACTCCAAACCAGTAATAGATTAAGAGTAAGAGCAATAGAGGAAAACCAGTTCACTGTACCCAAGCACAGTAACAATAATATTGATAACTTTCTAAATGTCCATTTCAGATTTCAGCATTGCATTTTATGTCATTATTGCTCCCAAAACTACATCATTTAAGCATTTGAACAGAAATATTGCAAAAAATATTAAAAAATTATTTGATCTTTCCTTTTGCCTACACTGCTCGTGGAGTTTTCTCAAAAATTGTCTCCAAAATAACTCCCCATTTCAGAATTTGACCTTGTCAGATAACACACCCAAACATTCATGTCAACCAGTATCTGGAACGCCCAAGACATCTGCATATTTGGAACTGGTACTCTTTCTTCTAATGCCATGAGATAGCATTAATATGTCCTGTGCTTTTTCAGCAGAGTGACCATACATCTTGCGACTCTTTGCAACCATAAAAGATTTCAGTGCAATTTTTCCAAGAGTAGATATGGTATACAGCAATGTTCTGTCCAGTTTTCCTCTCTGCAAATTATTTCTCTTTAGTCTTTTTAGAGGTTCAGTCTTTGCTCTAAAACCCAGCAGCTGTACCCCTCAGAAGAAGAAGAAACATCAATTCATGGGTACAAGTAGTGCCTTTGTCTAATGTACCACCTTCCTTCTAAATGGAGAATGCAATACAAAGAAAAAAATGTTTTTGTTGTAACCAAGATGGTCTCACTTGAGACTCACAGATAAACACTCTGAATCCTTTGACAAACCATTAGCACAAAGCTATATACAGCTTAGGTAGAGTAGCTACAAGTGTGTTTTGGAAAGGAAAGGAAAGAAGTTATGCAAGCAAGCTGATGAGGCATTTGGTATTACTTTGCTTCTCATGGCAGGTACCAGCGCAGCCCATTTCTAAGTGCATCCATGCCTAGATTATGCTGTGATCTAAGCAGGTTACATGCTAAATGGTGTGGGTATGCTACATCTCAGCTTTCCAGTACCAGTTGTATGCTAGGTTTGTACTTTCTTTCCAGTATCACAGTAACATGACAGAAAGCTGAGCAAGCTGACCTGATTTTTCAACATGTGAAAGACCTACCAGAAGTACTTCTGACTGCCAGGTCTCTATTTAATTTGTTGCCCATTCCAATGTGGAAAGAGCTTGGTAATATTTTTTGTTCACTGTGTCTAATTTTCTTCCTGTAAGCACCATATGAAAAGGGAAAGAAAGGATTTCTATTCTAGACTGATTAGGTAGAATGGGAGGTGAATGGGCTTCAGTTATTTAAAAATACAATATTTTGCAAGTTCATTTAAAAATTGATGTTATTTTCTAAAGATATGTGTCTTGAAGGGTTAATGTTATCCCCCAAATAAAGGAATCAGTAGTGCAAGGATTTGCTTGGATTGTTCTAGGATTAAATTTGTTTTTTTAAAAAAGATAAATCCATTCTGGAGCAAGACAAATACATTTTTTTCCTCTTTTTTTTTATTGTGGCCATTATGCCAAAATAGTTATTTATTCTCCCAACTCTAGCCATTCATCTTCTAAAAATAGCCTTCTTGAAGACCAACAAGCAAAACAACATTGCTAATATTTTGGAAAATGATCCCCCCCCCCCAAAAAAAAAAATTAGAATCAAAGTGATTCTCTAAAACCCTTTACAAAACCCCAGTCAAATGAATCTGTATTTATGAGTATTTAGGAGCCCTCAGCAACCTTAACAGTACCCTAGAACCTTATTCTAGAGGTGTTCCCGTTTGAAACCCTGGTCTGGTTTACCCACTTAGATGAAGTTGGATGATTCAGCATTAAGCTCAGATTACTATCCTTACTAGTAATTTGGAAGATGTGATAAACTGCCTGTGAATTTAATCCACAGAATTGGAACGTACTTCATATACTGGAAAAAATGAATAATACGAAGCCATCCTTTCAAGTCTTAAACACTGGCATTGCCACCCCCTTGCTTCTCTCCGGCTCCCCAGTTTTCCTTCATCTGTGATGTGGTGTGCAGAGCACCAAAGCCCATTCCCAGTGTGTGGCCCAACGTGTATCCCATATATCAGGACTGCAGTGACATGACAGACTCATTCAGACTGTCTGTGAAAGACTATTACATGGTCTAAAACATGGCGACTAATTTGCAAAATACAGAACGGGGTGCAGTGATATGAATCTGAAATCAGTCAGAAATAACTACTTAGAAAATGTCAGTGCAGGAAGGGGCAGCTGTAGTAAATCAACTACAAGAATGGGAGGTGAGAGTTTCAAGTTCACTTTTCAGCTCAGCCACGGATGTCATGAATAGTTTTGGACAACTCAAATGGACCAACATTTTCAAATTAGGATGCTCATATTTGTGCATTAAATTTCACAGTTTCACCAGATTTAAAACTTCGGCATGTCTAACAGCCACTGCATTTTGACACCTCCAATACATATTTAAAAGTCTAAAGTTTAAGATCCTCTACTTGAAAAGTAACCTTTTAATCTTAGTGTCTCAGCTTTCACACTGAACGTCATATAGTAGATGCTAAAAGATCTGTTGTGTTGGCTGAGAAACTGATGGATTAATGATGATAATGATAGTAAAGATGACAATAAGATAAAAACCCTAAAATGAAATAATGTACCAAAATATCAGTGTTATGGCAAGCTTCACACTGAGGCCCTGAGGAAAGATCATTCCATATGACACAGCATTAATGTGGCCATTAGAGTGGTAATTTAAATTATTTGCAATACCATATTGTCTGCTAAGTGTATTTCAAAGTGGAAAAAATACACCAACAGATGCAATATTTGTTAGATTAACAACTTCCATCTAGCCTTATTTGGAAATAAAAAGAAAAAAAAGAAAAAATGTGGTCTGTAGGTCCTAGGCTGAGTACTGATGCTCTCACACCACACCCCAATTCTACCATACCAGTGCATGCCCAATAGAAGATGACGTAGTTGAGGTAACATGTAAACGTATAAACAATCTGATTTTCTCACATCACTATTGTCTATGGTACACTTTGTGGTCTCACCTCGGTTATTCAGGAGGTCCCTTAGCCATGTCCAGTGCATAACCAGCAAAGATTGTCCAGGCTTAATGGCTGCTGTGATGGTGGACCTTTACAGCATCATAAAAGAAAAGCATAGGCACAGTAACAGCTTTGCAGGTAAGCTTCGGACTAATTCCTCGTGCCAGTTTTTACCTAAAGAGCTATTTCAGGTTTTCATCTATCATCTCAATTTACTGCCGATGCCTGAAGTTTAAACAATGTTGCTCGCTATAGTGAAGGTCACAGATTAAAAAGGTACTTTTCAGCAGGAACAAGGGGAGAAAAGATGCAAAATAATGTAATGCCACAACTGAATATTGTTTATTTCTTTAACATCTGGTTATGCTTTTGAAACAAAAAGCATATGTAAAAAGTAGGAGTTCTACCCTACTGACAGACTCATGCACCAGTTTCTCCTATTTCAATGTTATTTGCTATAATTACATTTATTGTGCCTGTTTCTCCATGCTGACCACTTACCTGCTTACACAATGCTGGACACTGTACCGACAGAATTACAGACAGCTGCAGTCCTGGTCTAAACAGGTGAGAGATAAGGAGTGGGGGCAGGGGAGGAGTGCAGCATGATGAAAACAAGCATCGTGCTTGATGAAATCAGTGTATTACCTAAGGCAGTGGGAGCTAAACAGGAGCAGATAAAGGGATGGTCCAGGTATGCTCCAAAGCCGAGATGAAGTGACTGCAGAGGAAAGAAGGGCTGGAATGAACTGCCAGTCCACACAAAGCAGGTAAAGTCCAGCCTGAGCTGCCGTTTTTCTCATTGTCCTATCATAGGTGGGTTCATTGCAGCTACTTCTGCTCACTAAAGTCCCTAGCAGTCCTCTATCTGCAGTCTCTTTTGCCCACAAAGTTCATTTTGGGAGACTTCAAGGGATTACAAATGCCAACTCACGAGTCATAATAAATAAATATTTTTTACTAACTAGTCTAAGAGCACAACTCCTTACATATTTTCTGCATTTTGACCCAAAAATTTCATAGTATCTTGCATGGCCTAACTCTGGCCCACTGCATTGGCACAGAAAATACAGATTACAGATATTAACAATTGTAATTCAATTAGCTACGAGACAGATTTGAAATGCTGACTAGGCAAGAAGGAAGACTGCTAGAAGAAAGGTTTATAAATAACACTTTGTATTCATAGTAAGGGAACTGGGCACTTGGCTCCTTCTGCTTATATCTACCAGGTTTTCTCACACAGGAGATATTGGAAATCACACAGATATTCCGTTGTGGCAATTTTCAGTTGTAAAATGACACTGTAATAGGTGTGCTGCCATTTATGATTTAGACGAACTCTAGAGATACTCTCAAATTATGGTGGAGACTGAGCCAGCCTCTTGCAGTGTCAGCAATCATGAGCACACGTGGGGAACTAAGCTCTCCTTGCATATCTGGCCTCTCCTTTGGTTTTCCAAGCAGAATAGCAGTTAAGCAGACCTGACCTAACCAGCTTGTTCAGAAGACACTAATGAAAGCTTACTTTAGGAATCAAAATACCGTGAAAAGGAATCCTGTGGAGAAGCTTCTATGATCTTCAAGCAATTACCCACAAATACTGCTATCTACAGAAAATAAGCTATTTGATTATCTTCTGTTTTGAAAAGGCAGCTACTGGGTCATATTGTCACTGTAGCAGATAACACAGATGCTGTGCCTGCAGGCAACAACATTTGTGTACAATACACAACAGAAGATAGAAAAGTTACCTCTAATAAATGCACCAGTTTTGGAACAGGAGCCTGGATGTTTAGGCAAAATTCTGCTTCTACCGCCATTAAGGTACTAATGGATTTTAAAATGCTCAAGAACACTGACATGGCTAGGGAAGCACAGATGTGCACCAGTGAGAGATCCCAGTGCTTGCTTTCTTAGAGTCCTTGAGTTATAGGGAACGAAGACAGAATGTATTTGTCTTTACTTCTGCCTTTTCTGCAGTACACTGTTAATGCACACTCAATTCAGAGTTGCTCTAGCCACTATTCAGCTTCTTTCTTTCACCTGTATTTACTGATGTGCTTTGAACACTTCTATTCTTCTTTCTTTTTAAATCTGTCAGTTTATGCTTGGCCTTCCAAACACCACTTCTTCAGCCTGCACCTACTTGAAGCCTCCTTTCTGAGCCTTTTCCAGCTTCTCCACTGTGAACTCTAATTTCTTTTTCAGATCACTAGAACTCCAATGCTTATTTCTCAGGCATACTGCAGAGGGTGCTGCTATGTACGTACAGCTTCCTTTTGCTTCCATTTCTGCTTTGAAGGCACTGCAGTTCTGGTAGGTCATGCAGATAATATTTTGGCCTTTCTCTAGACCAGGATTCTGCTATCTGCATTCCCAGAATAATTTAGAGATCCCACAAAGTGACTTAACACTTCTTCATAGATAACAGTTTCCCCACTTCCTAATCTTTCTTAGGAGTCCAGTAACTGAAATTTGTGCCAAATTCATTCCTTCTAACCAAATTCTTAAGATTCCTTTCCAAATTTTGGAAAACATTTGTTGAGATATAAGCACAGTCCTATCAGAGGAGGATTTGGGTCTCTGACAATGCCCTTTATTAGAAAACCTGCTTTCTCACTTACTGCATGGCACTAAATACACTTAAATTTTTGGACTGAGTGTTAGAAAAGATCCAACAACATTGTATCAGGCAAGTTTATACTCTTGTCAGTGCAGGACGTCTCCCTGTAGTTCAGTCTCAAAGGACTTACCCACTGTAAAGTTTTAAATAGTTCAGAAAGTAGGAATTCCATCCATTACTGCTTAAGAGCCTCTCACCTTCAAGCAGCCGTTACTAATATAATACTATTCATGAACAGTTTGCACAAATTTCTTTTGAGGATTGTTCTTCAGGGTTTTTTGTGGTTATTTTTAATGATTATGTCCTCCATTAATTTATGCATTTATTAATTTATGCATTTATGTTTCTGTGGACCAGGTTGGTTGTCATCACAGAGAAAGATATTCACAAATACTAGGGAAGATAGACATCTCCTCTGGTGAATGAAGACACACTTCCCCAGGCAAGTAGTCAGTGCATGAGTCTGATTTGACTGGGCTCTGCAAAAGCTCATCTCCTCCATTTCACTCTAGTAAGATGCTTAGGCTTTCTAAGCTAAAATACATTCTGTGAATATAGTCCATATTTTCTAGAGATCTCCACAGTCAGTTTGTGTACAATTGCCTTTTAAAAAAAAAAAATATATATAAAAATCAGCACTGCTTGACCTCTGACCTTTTCCTATTATTGTTCCACAGACTTCAACTGTATCTAAAAACCTCTTCATGGCCGAGCAACACAGGTGGTACTGCCTGTGTCAGTCTAAGATAGGGTGTTTCAGTATTTACACCTCAGATTTGCCACTGCTTTCCCCTTTTACTCATATTTACCATTAAATTATCAGGCACTGTGAATTCTAGTTTTATTTTAGCATAACTGCCTTCCAGGTAGTGCTATTTCAATGTGCAACCTGGTATTTTTCAGTGGGTACATTTTCCAAGAAGTACATGCCTCCATTTGCCACTTCTATTTCTGTACAAGACTTTACACAATTGCTTTAACTTGCCAGGTGTTTTTACATTAGGTATATCTGTGAATTAACCCATAAAGGAAAAGACAAATGAGCATATGTAAAAATGAGTATGTAGGAACAAGCCAGCTTAGTTCCTAGATCCCCAGCCTGTCCTGCCCAGGATGTTTACAAGGCACAGCCCAGCCACAGTGAAAGGATAAATCTCACTAAGGTGGAGGCCATCGGTCATAAGACTGATCTAAGAGACAAGGAAGATGGCACTTGGTACTAAGTAGGAAACTTGGATCAAATTGGGAAGCTGAGAGCACCACTGTGCAAAGGTGACTAATGGAGAAACTTCTGAGCTGTTCATTAAAAAAGCTCCAGATGAAGCATGGTGTATCTTGACCAGGGTGTTTCAGGGGAGATCAGCAAGTCAATGTGAGAATGCAGAGCAATTCAAACACTTGCTGTTCATTGCTAGTTATACACAAGTGATTATCTCAACATGCTGAGTTTATCTGATAGCTTATCTCCCAGTAAAGTATTAGTTTTTCAGTACTCTGAGCTGGATTTGTTTACTGAGTTTCAAAATACCTGCTTAGTTATGTTTTCCCTCAATTTCTGTCTTTTTTTCCCAGCCAAAACCATCTTTGATCTAGTTACATCTATTGAAGGCCCAACTGATTTGCTACTCCACTATGTCAAACTTCTGTTCTATTAAAAGATGTTTGTGCATTAGGTTTTACTAATAACACTTCTAGGGAGGAACTGTCAAAACAACTTGATCAGTTTAAATAATTAAGAACATGAGTAAAGGTAATTCCACTGCATTACTCCTCACTCTATTATGGGTAGATGATCACCAATAAAAAGTGGTCACTCAAAGCACAGTTCAGGTCCCTGTTTTAGAAATGCAAATAAAACAGAAAAAAAATGTGTTAATTTGTATAGTACTGAGCCAGTCTAGTAGCTCAATAGCAACCTTTTTCTTAGGTCCTGTGCAGAGGAAAAGGTCTTGTTTAGCATGAATCTGTACAAAGGATCAAATCAGTCTTTAGCTGGCTGTAACATGCTGGAGCAGAAAATCTGCCTGAGATACATTCCACGCTTACCAAATGCAGCAGCTTTAGATGTGCAGTTGTAACTGCCCATGACAGCTTATATTTTTTTATTGAACATCTATGGCCTATGTTATAGAGGAGGTTAAATTAACTGATGGCATGGCCAGTTTTGGTGTTATAATTGAAAAATCTATGTAAGAAACTAGCTTATAAAAGACAGTTACTAGCCTCCCAAGAAGGATAACTAATGACACAAAATCAAGTAAAAGACAGGCTGCCTTACAGTGGGAGTTGTTTTAGTTATACTGATGGCAAATAATCAATAATCAGAAGACACAGATATACAGAAACAATTATTCATTCAATATCAAGTAAATCTGTTCCACTTACCTCTGAGGAACATAAAACATCTTCCTGGAGAACTAACAAGTTTAATTTGAGACTACCATCATTCTTGTATTCTACGTGATTATGTGAATTATATTTGTAGAACAGTAAGGCTTTCGAATTCTTGATTAAGTCCTTGTTTGTGTACTGTTAATTACTCCACACTTCTTTCTCTCCTGTCAAAAGATGATTACATTAACTTTTACTTATATATTAACTTATTATTTCTATTAGCTCAATATCCTCTGTGGATTCTGTACAAAGCCAGGAAAAACTGTAACAGTTTTAAATCTGAAGTGTAAAAATGTATGTAAAGTTGGCCATCTCCATCTGTCCGTCTTAATCCCCCAGTTGAGTCAGAGACAGATCTACATCATTAGTTTCCCTTTATAGCTCATAATCATTCAGGATTGGGCAAACATAATGATTTCCAAACTTCATTATAAAAATTATTCAATGAGTTCTGATCCTGTGAGGACACCTAGTGAGCAATTCCATTTAGAAAGAAAATAGTAACTATTGCTATAACATACACTATGAACAAACATTTTCATTACATCTTTTATTGCAGACAAATATTATTATTACTGTTTGTATTACAGCAGTTTCTAAAGCCAGGCAGTAGTTGCAATAGGCTTCCTATATGCTTTCCTATAAGCATAGAGAAAAGAGAAATCTATGTCCCGGAAGTTTACACTCTAAGGGAAAATTAGCACACACATTTTCACAGCACTTATACAGTCTCCGGTAACATAACATTTACAGCCTGTTTTAAATATTTATCCTGATATTATTCCTGTGACTACCACGAGGCCGTGACTGTAGGCTTTCAGTGGAGCAGGAGCCTTCTGGAGGGGCTCTCTAGAGAGGCAGGCATTCGGCAATGGCTCTCCTTCCCAAAAACAGGTACACCGTGCTCTCCTCTGCTGGATGCAGCGAGCCGGCTCCCAACCAGGTGCATCTGGCACTGGGACCACTGCATGGAGATGCTCTGGATCAGCAGGGAAAACACCTGGGATGTAGGGGAAGGGATAAGGAGCATGTTGCACGCATTTCACACAGGCTGCACAAGACTTGACAAGTCTGTATTTACAGAGGGAAAGAAAATGACACTGAGATGCAAAATCTAATCCAGCAACCCTCTGGATTCAGTTAAGAGCAAGGCAGGCTTTCTCTCCCTTGTTTTCACATTTTTTTTCCAGGCAGAGTGATTCTCCAGGCCACTGCCGTACTTTAATCTGCACATAATATTTACATGTGATTGCGATCACTGCTTTGTTTATTAGACTGAAAAAGAGGGGCAGAAAAAAATCTCTCAAAGTTTGCAGACTTTTGATAAATCATTCTGATGTTTGGCCCTCTCTAGCTATAAAGTATGCAAGCTTTGTATCAGAAGAGCAACTACAATCAATAAATGATCAGCTATAGATTACCTTATCTACAAAATATGCCATAACGTCTTGATAAAATTTTAAAGGAAGGAAACAACATTTCAAAGAAAGTCTGTTAACACCGTGTCTACTTGTAACATCTTAAAACTTGGAAGATTTGGAATAATACCGCATTCCGCCTCCAAAAACAAAACTTCATTTTGTACAGTACATAAATAACATGTTTATTGAATTGTGTATACAGCTGAGCTTTCCTAAGGTTCTTTTTGTTCTCTGCAAAGGCAGTAACTCTCTCTTTGAAAGACTGCATATAAGAGACTCTGAGACTTCTCTAAATTAGTAACGCCCCAAACACTATTTATGGCAGAAGTATTAACTGATAAGGCCTCCAATTTCCACCTAATTAGTGCACTAGCCAATTTCCCCAAATCCTCACTAATATTTAAGAAGTTGCCAGGAAATGCAATAAGCTTAATGAAAAACAGAAATTAGCTACAGAAGGAATTTTTGCTACATCTCATGGCATGAACATAGGGAATCCAAAACACCTGAAAATCCTGTGAAAGGAAGAGCACAAATAGATAAATGCTTTGGTAAATTCATTAGTTCTGACCTGTGCTAAGGTTTTGCATGCCTGCCCTTTTTGAGTCATCCAGACACATTTATACTTTCACGAAACTTCCAGCCTAGAAGTGGTAGCTCTGTCATTACACTGAAATCACCCCCTTATGTTAGTGGAACTAGCAGAGAACAAAGGAGTTAGTTTTATGCATTTGAAAAGTTAATTAGGTATTGTTGGAGAAATACCTTTCTTAATCGTTTGTGAAAGCCATTCACAGAATAAACAGTAACATGTGTATGTGCAAATAAGCAGGATTTAAGAATGGGTATGGAAATTCTAAAAGTATACATTATTTTTTTTCTAGTATATAAGCATTCAATATTAAATAGTACTTGCTGAAATGATTGTCTGAAAAATATTTTGACAAACTGCAGAAAAAGAGACTTGATACTGATTTGATTTATGTAATTATGTTAAACATCTGAAGGAGAATTGCCATGTTATGTTATTTGATGAGTTATTTTGTAAAATGCAACCTAAAATAAGCTGATTAGCTGGTATTGTTTCTGCTCTGAGACTTTTTAAAGTTATCCACAGACCTGCATAGTTACTTGAAAAAACTAACACTTGGGAAATGAAAATATTTATAAAAATTGCTGCAGAGATACTTTTGGCATGAATCTTCATGCCAGTAGTCATGAACTGTTGGAACACCCAGAAATGGTAATATGGTAGACCTATAATGAAGTGAAAAGTGAACATTATAAAGAATGGCAGAGAAAAAGTTAAATAATTCTGATATCAACTCCAAAATCCAGTGTCTGCACCCAGTTTAGTAAAGGAAGAAAAATCCCCATTAATCACCAAAGCATCATTGATTCTGCCCCTCACAAAGTCTATAGCATCTAAAAGTAACCTGAGAATTTTGAACAGCTATCTAGGGCAAGGGCTAACCACTCATCAAAATTAATGCCTCCTAAATGGCTTTGAAAAACTCACCCTTGACAATCATTATACAGAATGCATAATATACATAGACCTGCACATAAAAATTATAATGCCTTATTTTATTCTAAGGGAAAGGTTAAAACATGACCTCTCATTTTATATAACATCATTTACAAAACTGTTATTTGATTAAAAGACTACTTAACATCATCTATGTCTAATTTAGTGTGGTTTAAATTTCCCAGAACAACAAAAATGAAGATCATATAAGCTGAATAATCGAGGAGTGCTTTCTGTCAGAACAGCCAAACCACCCTTACTGCATTGGCTGATGTGGCTCAGGTTCTCATTTTTCTTATTGTTTCTGATTTCATAGCATGGCCAGACATCATCCAGACCCAGCCAAGCTGGTTTATACCATTCCTGCCTTCACTAACGTATCTCCTCAGCTCTGTTTGAAAAGCTGGTGTGCCACCCTGAAGCTGTGCAAGTCAGAATGGTATAGCTGAAATTACTATGTTTACCTGAAGTAGTGGAGGAAGTGCTCCCACCATCTACTTCTACTAGCAAAGCTATGAAATCTTCCAACGCACCTCACAGGGTGAGGAGGGTTGGTATCATTTTTAAGTAGCACACCACCTTGGAAATGAAGCGGTTTAGGTGAGTGGGTCTTAATTCAGGCACACTGCTTTTCAAATACACCTTTGCTGCTTCCACAGTAGGCTCAGATCCCTTTGCATGAGGTAGAACCAGTCAGGATCCCAGGGACTTTATGCAGACTTCACACCCCATTCTTACAATCAAAGGTTCCTGGAAGCACAGTGTGGGGAAGCTCTGCATGGGGTGACTGAGGTCAACTGGGATTTCTAAAATCAGCCATGCCATCTCTCACGTGGTGGTTTCCAAAGCCTTCCTGAAGACTGTTTCTTCAATTTGCTCCCTTGCAACTCTGGGTCCAAGAGTTCACTGAAGCAGGTGCAGTCAAACAACAGTGCAAAGATCCAGCTTGAGTTCGTTGCTTCATCTGCCTTCACACTTCTCTGTGAGAGCACTGAGGAGCAGACAAAAAGGAGATCCTTGATATGGTATACAGGAGCCAGCCTACATCTAGTGCAGCTTATGTTGCACTGGATCTGGACCGAGCTGTTGGGACACCACTGTGGTAGGAGGGGTTATTTGCTTGACTCAAGGGTGGGCCTGAGTTGGCCTTTTGTGTTTGCTCCAGTAACTCTCTAAGTAAATCCACACCTGGTTTTATAAGAACTTTTACATTCATACTCTTTGTCTGCCTCAGTTTATCAAACTACTCACTTCAGTATGGCCATTTTTACACGTCTGACATCCATTTTGTTTGCTGTTTCCCCAATTTTCACTACAGCTGAAACACCTGAGTATTCACTGTTACAGTACCATAGACAAATGACTCCCTTTTACAGTAACCATACACACCTTAATGCCAACCGTAGGAAGTGGAAGAATAAAGCAGTGATCCTTCCCTTGGTTGCTTCCAAGGCTGAATGCATTATCTCCTCATTAGAAATCATACTAAATTATGGCATAAAAACATGGGACGCAAATACCAACCTACAGTGCAACCTACAGCATGCAATGACATTGGTCTTTTTTGTAGTTGTCATTTATGAATGTATTGGTCTTAGACTTTCATTCATTTCGATGAAAATATCTTGCATTCAAGAAATGAAAGCTACATAAAAGCTTTAATTTGCTCATTTCCAATGAACTTTATCAAATCTTAATACCAACTGCAGCTGAAAAAATGCATGCAAAATTCAATTACCGGGCAAAATAACATGCTAGGTTCTGAAGTTTTATTTGCTAATGTCCATAAATAAAAATATTTTCATCAACATAAAAATCCAATGAGTTTATCACAACTCAATTAGTTTGTTTTTATACCCACATAGATATTTCCCCCTATGAAGTTAGATTCTTACTGTTTTATTTGTTCTTGTCACTATATCTTTGTTTTTTTCAGGTAAACTCAATTAGGATTTTTTTTCCTGCTCATTATAGTTAATTTTCTTTGTTAGCTTAGAATTTGAGCTCATGCTTGAATCTGAAGAGAACCAGCTGGATCACATGCCTGGAGAACTGAAGCATGAGGATGAGAGGGGAAAAAGGAAGGAACCTTCTCAAACTTCAGACAGCATTTTGCTTTCTTTTCTCTCTTTCACCACAACTATGTTTTGTTGCAGTAAAACAAAGTATTCACAGGAAAACAGAAATGGTAAAATCATGTACTTCTAAAAATTACTAATAGCTTCTAGCTAGAACTCCAAGCACACAAAAAAAACACATTCAGAATACCAAGCCAGGAAAACTAAAGCATTTGGCACTTACTGGCAATACGGCACAAGAAAAATCACAAGTTTAAGTAAAATTTTCAAAAGAGAATCATCCCACATTAATTGAGAGGAGAACTGGACTTCCTGTTTTTACAGAGAATAAAATGAATCTGAAAGCTTTCCACAGTTCAGAGAGTAAACAGAAAATTTAAACACCCTTAGGAAGTGACATTCCAAATGAAATTTTGTCTTTAATGTACTAAGATTTTATTTTAAACTTATTAAAATGTTATTACCTCATTTAAACTCCTTTCAGCTTTTTTACTAAAGTAAAACACAACTTCTCAAAACAGAAAAGAGTTGTTTCAAAGCAAAGTCAAAGCATCCTGTTCTGTAAATATCAAAATAGAATGCAAATGAATTGTTTTATTTTGCTGGGCTTTTGTCTAAACAAGAATTCACTGATGTGGGCATGCTTCCACAAAACATGTGGGTTTAACAAAAGCAACATTTTTGGTAGAAAAACTTTCTGTCCAAAAATTTCTGATTAATGCTAATCATACTGTCTTTAAATGAAAGTTATATTAGCAATCAGCAACATCCCAGATTTTCAGATTTATATAGACACCTAAATACACAGATAGTCTCCAGCTGGAATATTTTAAAGTATGTGAATATATACATCACTTCTGAAAATCAGAACTAACCTTCTAATCCTTTCAGATACTTTTGAGAAATTAATTTAAATCTAATTTTGTTATCACATTTTGAAGTATCCTTGTTTCCTTCTTTCTCAGAGAATATGCAAAAAATTCTTATTTTAAGCTCAACAGTTTAATTCTTTAATTATATTTTGTTGAAAGGAAAATTGTTTGGGTAAATCCTGGCAACTATTTCCCAGAACAGAAGGTAGGAAAGCTTCACCATTCATGTTGGACTGTGTTTTGTCGTTCCTACTTGACAACACAGAGTCACATCAGTAGCTGGACTAATGGATCATTAGGGAAGGATTGGGATATCAGCACAGTTGGCTGTGCTCTACTCTTGGCTGCCTTGTTTGTTCTAAACAAGTAATCCATCTGTTGTTATTTTCCAAAACTTAGAGGAGGAGCTAATAACCAGAGCTGGGGAGCTGCAGTTGCCACAGACCCCCTGGCTGGACTAAGCTGGCTGCTCTACACATCATCCCAGTTCCTGGCAACTGACAGAAAATAATGCCGGTGTTTCTAAAATAGCCAGCTCACTTCATCTATCTAGGTCTACCTTTCATTTCTGCACTATTTCAGACCACCTCAATACTTTTAAATGCAGCAAGAGTATGTTATTCTTGACTTTACTATAGTATAACAAATACCAGAGAAACTGAAGCAGAGCAAAAAAGCAGAGGAAAGAGAAAGAGGGTGCGTAATGTAACTTATAGCCAAATTTCAGGAAGAACTAGCCACCTGCATCTGGACAGGCCTGATTTACCTCACTGACCTGTATATCTTAGTACATAAATCAGCCATGTTGTTCACCTTTCATTTTCATTCTGCTGGTCTGTGCAGCTCCATCATTCAGTGTTTCCAATCTTGTCTGGGACAGTCAAATCATTACACCTGTTAAAGTCTGCACCAGCTGTTTGTTGTAACACAACATTTCTGTGTGCAGCCTGCAGAGTCTCACCAGAGGCATGTTATCACCTCTTCTAAGATAAGCTACTTGTGTTCTTTCATTTGCATTCACTTGCCTTTCTCAAAATAAGAGTTACTGGTCACCAGCAACTGGAACAAATCTTGAGTTGGCTCTATGCCTCCCTTCTCTCTGGGGAAAAATGTCTGAGCTGCCACATGGAGGATGCCGTGCCTGAAGTGCTTTAGTTTACCAAGCTGATGGGTTAAGAGCACTTCTGCACGTGGGACAGGAATAGACAGATGTTCTCCCAGCATACACTCTGAAACGTTTCACAGAGGAGGGCTGCTAAGAGAAGTACTAAGGGCTCAGGATTTCAAGTGCCAAAATAGCGCCTAACCGCAATTCCTTTATAAATGCAAGTACATGGGTATGGCTCAACATTGCAGATGCTTGCACTCCCAAATCCCAGATAATGGCAGCAAAGAGAGAAAAAAAAGAGCTTGCAGTTTGTCAGACAAAGATGGTAAGGTATAACTTAGGTGTTAAAAGCCATCAATACCACAGTAACCACTAGAAGCAAGCAAGCATCACGCTGTCACCTGGGATCTCAGCAGTGCTGCAGACCACAGCCTCATCTATGACTTGCTGCAGCCACCTCCAGCCCTATCTTAACACAGTAGCGATGCCAAGAGTTGCAGTCCTTGTAGGCCTTCAGAAGATAGTTACCTGCTCTCCTGTACAACATCTGCTGCAAAGGATGGCCTCTCCTGATCAAGAAATAGGGCTGTTAGGTCCCCTTTGCACTGACCCAGACCAAAAGGTCTCAGCATGGCCTCAGCAGATGTTTCTATGAAAACACCAGGATTTCCCTCCCAAGGCTCAGGCTCACCTCCCACAAACCCCGACTCCTAAAAACCAACACATCACCTTCCGCAACACCCGCTTCACTACATGCCTGACATCTGCAGGGAGGAATGGGCAGATTCCCTCCCCAGCAGTGTCTCACGGGTACAGGCCCTTGGATAGATACTGGAAGACAGAAAAGCCCAGGAGCTCATCAGGGCAGCGAGACAGAGGCCAGCACAAAATCTGCAGAAGCTAAACCTGCTGAGAGTTGAGACCACGTGTGGACAGGTAGTGTTAAACTGCAGGCTGGGTGAGCTGCAATAGTCCTCATCTCAGACCTGAACTTGAGCAAGAGCACAAAGACCAGGAGAGGTGCAGCTCCAGGTGTGCGGTGGCTCCTCAGGCATTTGACCAGGGCCATGGAGAAGGGCTGGGGACCAGCCCTACAGAGGTGGCTAGCTATGCCTTTAGAGCTAGGCAGATGCCATGCTTGGGTGGCCATAGTGGAAAGCCAGAGAAGAGCTCAGGAAAGCAAATCCATGAGTCTCCCAGGGTTGGAGGATGTGCTTGGGAGGACCAGACTGGGAGAGCAGGATCTCCCGCACACAGGGAATAGGGTCACCCAGCAGCACTGGCATAGGGAGGCTGTGCTGGGAGCGCACGAGGAGGTGACACCTGCCAAGTGGCCAGGGTGGGGCTTTCATGGCTACAGACTTTGGGTCCCCCTTTGGGTGCAAGGGCAAAGCTGCCGGCAGCCCTCATGGAGCTCACGAGACAGACGACCATCCTCCTGGCACGTCAGCCCACCAGCGTCCAGGTCCGAGTCTGGCGCAGCAGCACAGCACACACTCTGGAGGCAGGCAGGGAGGGAGCGATGAGGGGCAAGCATCACCCCCACTAAGCGCCTCCTGAGAAGCCTGGGGAAGTCATCCCTCCCCACACCACAGTCCTCCCTTGCTGAGCACAAGACAGGCTCTGCACCAGGGCTTCTGGGGAGCTCCTGCCGCCCTGCCTCCACCAAGCCCCTACAGCCCCTGCCCTTCCCTCTGGTTTCAGGGAGCTGCGGAAGGTTGGTCTCACCATCCTCTCTTGACTTGGGGGCCTTCCTCTCCATGGCAGCCATGCTGCAGATTGGTGCCGACAGCTCCTCTGATGACCCTGAGGGAAAAGCAGGAGCAGGGGGTGACTCCAACACCTCTCAAGGAGCCTGGGAAAGTCTCTTCGAGGGACTCCCCAGGGCTGCGATGAGCAAGAGGTGGCAGGCTACCGGGGGAAGGGTGTCCCCAGGGCTCACAAGTCAAAGTGCCTCTGCACAGCCCTCCGGGCTTTGCCATCACAGCCAGTGCCTGTCCACCCCACTACACATCCCACTCCTGCTGAAATGCCCTCACTGGACCAACTCTAGCCCCACACCCTGGCCCAAAGCAAGGCTCCCTCCAGTGCCACCAGCCTCCGTGGCTCCCGCTCTCTCCCTGCCATCATCTTCCCCAGCCGCCCCTGGCCTCCTTGCCCCCACTGAGCTCTGGGCAGCACCTGGGTGAGCTGGAGGAGGGCGGACAGGGAGCAAGGGCTCACTCTGGTCCAGCCCCAAGGGCTTTCCCTGGCACTCAAGCTTGTCCCAGGCCAGGCCAGGAGCAGGCTGACGTGCCAGAGCCCGGCAGAATTAGCCCAAGCCCTGCTCCCCACCCAGGTACCGGGGCCACATGCAGCGACTCGGGCACCAGCAATCTGCTCTCCCCTTGTCACCCACGGCCTTCAACTCCCAGGACAGCAGCCCTCACCTCTGGCTCAGCCCATGCAGCCTGCTGGGAACCAGCAGGGCCACGACATGTGCCAGGGCTGGGCATTAGCACTACTGCTGGTGGTCTTCATCGCCAGTTGTATGGGTTGTGACTCCCGGACTCCTGTGCTGGAACGGGCCTGGGCAGAGCCCCAGCAGCCCTCTCCACTGCTTGGAGGAGCCCTTGGTCAGTGCCACCAGATCTGGGGCATCCCTTCTCCCCTGGAAGCTCAGTGTCCCTCAAGAAGAATGCTGTCCCCCTCAACACCCCGCTCCACCTCTTTGCAAGGCTTTCAAGTTTCGGCTGGGATAGAGTTAATTTTCTTCCTAGTAGCGGGCACAGTGCTGTGTTTTGGATTTAGTAGGAGAATATTGCTGATAACACGCTGATGTTTTAGTTGTTGCTGAGTACTGCTTATGCTAGTCAAGGACTTTTCAGCTTCCCATGCTCTGCCAGGTGCACAAGAAACTGGGAGGGGGCACAGCCGGAATAGTTGATCCAAACTGACCAAAGGGCTATTCCATACCATGTGATGTCATGCTCAGTATATAAACTGGGGGGAGTTGGCCAGGGGGCAGCAATCGCTACTCAGGAACTGTCTGGGTATCGGCCCGTGGGTGGTGAGCAATTGCATTGTGCATCACTTGCTTTGTATATTATTATTATTATTCTCATTATTATATTGTTATTATTATCATTACTATTTTACTTTATTTCAATTATTAAACTGTTCTTATCTCAACCTAGGAGTTTTTCTCACTCTTACTCCTCTGATTCTCTTCCCCATCCCATGGGGGTAGGGGGAGTGAGCAAGCAGCTACATGGTGCTTAGTTGCTGGCTGGGGCTAAACCACGACACAAGGCTTTCAAAGACCTGAGCAGACCCTGCCCAGGCATTCATCTCCACCAGGGATGTGGAGAATATAAGTCTCCTTCGGAGATATACCCCTCCTCTTCTCACTGCTCCCTGCCTCCCCAGTACAGGCACCGGCTGACATTGCAGCCTGGATGTATGTTTGCTGCGTTGCTTCCTCCTCCTCCTCCCAAGCTGGCTTCCTGCAAGAGAAGGAAGGAAAAGACACAAGCAACCCCCAGCCCTGCCCTTGCTCAGCAAGCACCCCTCCTGGAGCTGGGACAGGGTTTGTGGCACCCCTGCAAGCAAGCCTCTCTCCTCCTCTCCCCCAGGCAACCCCTCTCCTTGGGGACAGCCTGGCTGCAGGGACTGTGGGTCCTTGGGCCATTCCCCTCTCATTTAGGTGTGGTGGGAGAAAAGAAAGGAACGAGCGTGTCAGGTATAAGGATCCCCATGTGCATCATCTCAAGAAGAAATGTCTCCCAGCCTTTGCAATGGGGACAAGCAAAAAGGCTCATCCCCGCCTGGAAAGCTTAGAGTATCCTCTCCAGCATTCATAGCCACCTGACATTTTGGGGGAAGAAGGACAACTGAGAGGAGCAGAACTCTGGTCTGCCAAGCCCTTGAGACACATTTTTCTTCCCTTTATACCAGACATTTCTGTTTAAAAATAGTAGAGGCAACATCATGCTAATAAAGATGAACCTCTGCAGATGGAGAGCTTGTCTGTACCACACAGGTCTGTTTGGGGAAGTTACTCTCAAGTAAAACAGCACATGAGTTTCCAGTGCGTTTTTTTGTTTCATATTATCTCCCCATGAGAACAGCCTTAGTAAACAGTACACTTACAAGACCACTAAATGAAGCTGCACACACTACTTTACAAAAACACTTCACTGCAACGTTGTTCATATGTTATAAATTTACATTTTAGAAATTGTAAATAAGCTCTTTGCCACACTGCATCACTATCAAACAGATCAGGAAAAGCTGACAAATAACACCATCTTTTCCACTAACAGGTCATTCACACCATTCTAGTTTTCATAAACGTGGGAAAAAGCAATGGCAAGAGAGTGACTATTTGTCATTCTTCTGTAGCTTTGACTCAAAACTTAGTCAAGCTCCTTTCACTGAATTTAATGAATTCTGAATCAGAATTTTAATGACCATTGTATGCACATATGCATCTAGTCACAAACAAACAGAAGACTACAATTCAATTAAGAGTCTCACCCAGCAGAGAAACCAGGCTTGCAGCTCTGAAAATGCCTGATGCCTGCTTTCCTTTTATTAGGCCTGACAAAGACTTGCTCTGGAAGGTCACAACCTCTGCTTGCTACTCTAAGCTTGGGGTCTGGAGTTTTTTTCCTCAGAGTGAAAGCACTTTACCTTTTTCACTCTCTGCAAACAAAGTATTGTGTCCATTTTGAGAATGGGGCCAAAAAGGGCAGAGAGGAGGAATGTCTCATGAAGCAAGGTGTGGCCACTCTTTAGCTTTTCTGTTTGAATTCCAGCAGATAGCAATGATAAGCCTTTTCCTTTTGCAACAAAAAGAATTTACTGGCTCGGTAGAGTGAATAAAAAGAAACATGCTGTAAAATATAACTGCTGGGAGCAGTTAAAAGGTTCCACACAGTTTGCCGTCCTTTTCCAAATGCCTCATTTTGTAGAAAAGTACCTCAAAACCAGGTGAGAAAAAAATCAGGACAGGAGAGGAGCTCTTATTCAGGGCTTGTGCCACTTACTACCTGTATTATTGCATGTGCGTATGCATATATGTGGGCACATGCTTGTGCACATGTTCATATACATGTATGTTTACATTATAATATTACAGGTTTATGTTACATAAGTGCTTGTGAGATATGATAATCTCAGTTATCATTTTACTATAAAAGAACTGTATCTAGCATATCAAAAAGGAATTGAGAGAACAATACTGTCAATTAAATCAGAGGCATTAGAAAACACCAGTATATTGTAATACTTCCTCACAACAGTTATCAGAACCAGCAGCTGCTGGTGTAGCCAGTTTGTAACTGGGGAGTCGAGCTGGTCCTCTCAAGATTGCGACTGCCATCTTCTGGTGGTCTTTCTTAAAGTCACAACTTTGTAAGAATGTCATCTTTTGAATAAGGTTTCTTAAAACATCACGTTTATTCACACTGACTTTTTCAGAGCGCATTTTGCAAGCACATTTATTCCAGTATATTTTTTTCCTGATATCCCACAAAACGGCTCAGGTTGCATTTCTATTGTTTTTTGAGGTTTGGTCCTTTGCCAGCTCAAATGCAAATTCAGTTTGTGTCCACATGAGCCCATGCTCAAGCATTGGCTTGAGGCTTGGGTTGGGGTGGGATGGAAGACAGAGCAGGTAACTTGAGCTAATATTCTTTCTACTCAGGGATGCTCTTGCCTTACGCATAGTAGGTGGCCCAGGTATACCATGGCTCACCAAAGGGCTCACCATACAGCCTAGACCACCTGGTGTTCCATCTGTCCTTGTAGCAATGGTACACAGACACTGTTACAAAAAGAAGACGGTCAGAGTGGCCCATAGTAAGAAACATCTTTTGTGATGAGTCGCAGGCAGCCTTTGCTTCGTAATGTCTATATAGCACCATGCAGGCACTGTACCAGTCCTGCATCCTACTTCTCACAGTGTGCTCATATAAAGTTCAGGCAGGTTTAAGGTTGAACTGGAACCTGGTTTTAGCTCAGCCTTATAAAATGCAGTACAGGTGTAGCGTACACATAAATAATGTGAAAAAAATGGCATATTTCTCATTGAAATTAGAACCACATTATCCACAGTTCTCTTATTCCTTTCCACTAGTGTGTATTGCATTTGTTTTAATTTGTTGAAAATGACAAATCTGCTATCATTTGGCACAGTCTTCAAAACAAAATATGTTCCTGAGGTGTTTCTTAGGGAAAAAGTCTTGAGATAAAAGTAATACAGAAACTGAGTCTTGATTCATCTCCCTAACTGCTCAAAAAGAAAATTCACTTTCATATGCACACCTGGAAAGGGAAGACTAAAACCTGATTGCTCTGCTCTAAAACTACTCTCTGGTGAGAATCCCATAGCAGCAGCCATAAGATTATCCTTCTCCATGCATTATAGTTGCCAGTCTTCCCCCACTTAAATGAACAAAGCCAGCAGTACATTATAACTTACTGCATTCTTTCAGGCCCAAGGAAAGTAAACTGAAAACACTAGAAGCTCAGATATAATGATAGACCACTTGCATTCATTACATTTTGACAAAGAGGTTTCCCAAATTATCTTATAAAACTCCCAGGATTTCTTCTGAAGAGTAGCATCTTTCCTGCAAGGCTTGTTTTCTACTGTAGCAGTGCAGAGTTTGGTTCACTTTCACATGTTTTTCACTTTCATTGTTATGGCAATCTTGTACAGCAATCTTGCCAATCTGCTATCTCAGCCATAAAGTCTTCAGCACCAGCTACAGATTTATTGTCTGAATTGACTGCATTTCTGGTATATGTGGCCAGTTGGGAAGGACTTGTATTTTTTGTCAGGTATCCTGTCCCAAAGCCCTGCTTCTCAAAAACAACCCCACCCATACACCCAAACTATCTGAAACTCAGAAGAGCAGCTGACACTGGAGTTCAGCTGAGAACCCAACTTTTTCATTTGCTTTTGCTCTGTTTTATTTACTGTCATTGAAGTTTTCAGTTTAGTTTCAGCTGACATGCTAATGTCAATTTTCTTTATTATTGTCCTTTTTGTAAGCTACAAACAGCTAAGTACCTCTTGTTCATGCTAACTCTAAGGTCAACCTAAATATTTCTCAGCAATGATTTTAAAAGATTATTTTAAAGTAAATTTTATCTACTTATTTTACAAAGGTGGAGATCTTGAAGACATGGGAAATCAATGACATTTGTCATTTACAATTTGTGAAATAACAAACTGCAAAATTTGAGCCCCTTACTTTTCTCTCACAGGCTACCCATCTCACTGCCACCGATTGTCACATTCTCTCTCAAACTAGATTATTAAACTAGAGATATACTACTGCTATGCAAATGTTTTTCTGACCTGAGTTATAAATAAATTAGATTTAGTCTGATAAAAACGAAGGCCTGATCAATAACTTCAGGCAAAGGTCTACTGCAAAACAACTGCAAAAACAATTTCCCCAAACTTATAAATAAACTAGTTTCCCACTTTGTTTCAAAAAGTACCACTTTCCTTTGCTTTTCAGTGGAGGCTACAAAAGATCCACTTCATCATTCTGGTGGTGTATCCCATCCAAAAATCTGAATTATAAAATATTGAAAGAAAATGCTTTAACATTCAGTTGATAGATGTATGTAACTTACTATTCTGTGAAAGATTATTCATAGTTTCCTATTCCCTTATTTGGCTTCAAATGGAAATATTTCCTTTGGTCCTTTTTAATAACAAGTCATCTACTGCGTTCTCTTTTAATCAAATAATGTTACCCGTTTCCCAGTAATGCATGCATTATTAATATTTTAAAGAGGGAGGAAAAACCCAAATGCAGCTGAGGTTCCTTAGTAACTCTGTTTCTTTTAGGTAGTCTACCAAAAGGATTTTCTAGAAAAAGAGAATGAAAGGAAATAAATGCAGAAGAAATGAAGCTTAGATTATCGGATTTTAAATCCAAAAAGAACTAATGCCATCACATAGCAAAGGACAAGAGCTTCTCTTAAACTGCATTTGTGAAGCAAAATCACTTTGATAATCCCCAGTATGAAAATTTGCTGGATCTATTATTAGTAATGGAAGTAACCTCAGTCTAACACCTGTCCCACACTAGGCTGGGCAAAATTCAGAATGCCACAAATCCACCACAGTCCCTACCAACAGGGAAGTTTCAGTGCTACTCTTCAGCCTGCAAAATACAACTGCAATTTATTAGTGAAACAGTGATTCTCAGAATCACTAATGACTCTTTTAATCTATTAAAAAAAGAAAAAAAAAAAAGAAGACATGAAAGAAGTGCTATTATATGAAAATAGATTGAAATATTTTGAAAACCTTCAGAAAATACAAAATTTCTTTCAGGTCAGAAAAAAAATTTAGAAGAAGGATTTGAAGAAAAAAAGGAGCTGATAATCTATTTTTCAAAGAATGCAGTAACTTTTGATCATGTAGCTTGAAATTTTCATGTTCTATTGTGCAAATAAATTCTCCATTCACTTCCCACTTTCTTTAAAAAGCATCTAAAATGGTCTCTGAATTGTGAATGAGAATGATGCTAAATGATGAAAATGGAGATACAATGGGACACCAGCCATTTCCTAAGCATCATGTAATAGAATCATAGAATGCTTTTGGGTTGGAAGGGACCTTGAGAGATCATCGAGCCCAACCCCCCTGCAGTAAGCAGGGATTGAACCTGTGAACTTGGCGTTATTAGCACCATGCTCTAATAGATGAAAAGCTCTAAAAATTTAACTCCATACAGCCAACCATAGAATTAATAAATATTCATTTTTTAAGGATTAAAAAATAGATCTACACCATCCAGAATAAAAAAATTACAAGCAGAAGAGAGATTATAATAGCCCACACTATTTAAGTCAAGTCAGTCTATCAATAGTGAGTCATAACTGATTGCATCTGGTTTCAGTTTTTAAATGTGAAGATAAAAATCTCTTAAGTGTCCATTTCTCTTTGACGTTCAAGAGAGGCTAAACTAAAGAAAATCTACAGTGAATATCACAAGGAAAGGATCCAAGGGAAACTGTTTGACCTCTCTTCATTCTGATTTAAGTTTGATGATGCACTATACATGATGAGGGTACCACTATCTCACAACCCATCAGCAGGTAATTCATGAGGTCAAAGAAAGGAAAAGGCCATAGAATCATGCATAATTTAGCAATTTCATCAATAAACAATTATTCAGATAATAAAAAAGAGCACTGAAAGAGGCATATGGAGAAGGAGAAAGGGAACAAAAATACCACCAATACCATCTTGCAAGCAAAATTCGACTTTGTGTGCCTACAGGAAACTAGGTAAATAATTCCCCAGTTTGCATCAACAACCATGATAATTATGCATGCAAATACAGACATATATTTATACTTTGTACATTACACTTGATCCACTTGGGTAGGTGATGATACCACAAAAATAAATAAGGTAAATAAATAAGAAAAAAGAACAAGAAGGAAAAAACAGTAAATAATTATTCAATCACCTTGGGCTTCACAAACTTAGCTTTAGTAACATAACAGTCAACATTAAAGGCACAAAAGCAAAACCTCTGAAGAGTAAAACTCTTCACAGAAACATGTAGCTACAATGGTCTAATCAGACCTGACAGTTATTCTTATTCTTGAATTCTGTAATATTCACAAAGAATTTCTCCCTATTGTGTGTGGTAGTCTACCAGATTTTTTTTTTTTTATTGTAGTGTGGTAAAACTAATACTTCTAGAAGCTATTACTAGCAATTCACATTTCAAATTACTGGAGAACAGAAAAGCAGAAATTGTTTTTGATCACCCCATGGTCACATATTTTAATTTAATTTTAAGAAAAACTGTCATTCCAAATAGATTTCTAGTAACACTCTAATGTATAATACTAGAAAGAAATATTAGTATGCAACATCCTACAACATCTAGAAAGATTTTAATGTATTGTTTATGTCTATAAGCATTCATTTTTAAACATCAGACACTAACTATGAATAAACAAAAATTAAATACAGAATTTTTTGAACTTGTTTTAACTTTTATACATGTTAACTATGATGCATCTATTCCAGAAAAACTTATCACTGCAGATCTTGCAAGTGCAAAGTCTCATCATGCTAGATATTAAACAAGATAAGAGGATAATCAAGGAGAGTAGGGATGGAGTCAAATGCTTTACTGAGTTAACTGCTCTTAGCTGTGATACTCTGAGTTTCCTTTCCACAGCATTTTTTTTTTCAACCCAAATATCATAAGGTGACAAGTGTAGGAATTTTTACAATGTAATGTGATATTACAAATGCAAAAATTTAGATACCAGAAACAAAGCTAGAATTCTAGTCACTGCCTATCACATTGGCTAAACATACACTGCATCGGTATGCAAGAACAGATATTTTTACAGAAATAGCATATAGCAATGTGTTAAGTACTCAGAGAAAATTAAATACAATTCTTTGAGACAAAGCAATGACAACATTTTTTACTTTCAACTCAATAGCACATAAACGAAAAAAATCACTTAACTCTAGGAGTACCAAAAAAGGTCAGTTATAAAGTTAAATGGACCAATGTAACTCTTTCATACTAATTTTATATCAATTAGATTATTTAATTTTGATTTTATTCTGTACTATCTAGGGATTATTCCACATACATTAGGTAATTACAGGCACATATCAGCATGTGTTAGGTCTATTGTTTTGTGAAGGTCCCTCTCACCTTTTCCTTTCGCACTTTTTCAAGAGGAAAATTGATAACATTTTACATCTAAACCTAAATTGAAATTGCACATACAATTCCTGTACCACTGGGATTATGCATTGAAGTGCCATTTGTGCCTTTAGAAATCTTTCCACTGTCTGAAACCACATGACTGCTTGCATGCTGAATAAGACCTCAACTTGCCGCCTTTTTCTCTTTACTGAGACAAAGACATCTGTTTTGCTTCATCCTTTTGCTGTCTTCACCATACTATGCCAAACTTGGGGGTAGAATTTAGTACATGGTTAGGGCCTGACAATTTTTAAATTTTGGTCACATAGATTCACATTTCAGTCTCCAAGTTTAGGTGAGAGCCTGTTCTTAAGCCCATTCTTAGAGCTTAGAACACAAAACTATGATCTATTATTTATGCATTTTTACCTGCCTCTTCAAGCAGGTACAGTGTAATATATTTAAGTGGAAGCAAGTAACTTCAACTTTTTTCTCAAATTTCAGTTCTGAGAGTAGTTCTCACACACTGCAACAGATGGACCTTGCACAATGGCTTTCCCCTACCACATGAGTGACAGGGAATAGGAAATCTTATGAAGAGGCATAGAAGGAAGATCAGGAAGAATGTGACACCTAGTTAGCAGTCACAAGCATTTGGTAGCCATCTTAGAATTTTTATTTCCAGGGTGGTGCAGGTGACATATAATTAGCATCACTGTAAGCATTTATATTTTGGGGAAAGGGGAGTGTAGTCTCTTCTATCCTTCTATAACAAATACGGTTGAGGTCTTTTGCCTATAAATTCCACTTCTCTGTCCTTCATTTTGCACACAACACAATTATCTCTTGACACTAACAAATAAAGAACAATCTATAACTCATCAAAATTAAATGTGGCATTCTATTCTTAAAAACTCTGGCTAGTTTTGCACAACCAAGGTAATTATATTATTTAGGAGAATAAAATGTGTGTAGAATATATAAAAACGAAGATAAGTTACAAATTTTTCTTGCATGTTGGACTTTCATTAGAGGTCTGAGAAACCTGTAAAAAGAACCCAAGTGGTATGAGAAGTGGTATCTTTTCACATGGAATCAATCTGTTCTTGAATGCTGATTGCTTGTTTGTAGTCCTCTACAGCCTCTTTATTGAAACCCAGTTTACCACGAATATCGGCTCTAAATTTGTACATCAAGGCATTATTAGGCTGAATTGACAATGCTGTAAAAGTAAGAAATAGAATGTTACGCTTTTTCTTTTTTTTAACATTATCACGATTATGAAGAGAAGCATCATCCAAAAACTTTTGTCAGTGCTCAAATTCTTCTCCAGACATGCTTTCACAAGAGAAAACATATTACATATATTAACTTTACATCAAGAGGTAGGCAACTTTGTTATGTTATCTGTACTTCAGATTTTTTTTCTCTTTTTGATGCCATTTATGAATCCCACTTTAATTTTGCCCTGACAGCAGAAACTATGCTTTCCTCTGAAACGCAAGCAAAATCTTAGAGAACAAAACTACCACCGTCCAACTTCTGGAACATGGCAATGAACCCAGTATCTTCTTCAGTTTCTCCATTGTATAAAAAGGATTTAAGTACTTGTTGGAAAGCTTAATGTGCTGTTTTAAAATTCTGCTTTAGAGAGAAAAATTTCGGAAAAAAAAAATCAATCAGCTCCCTGATCAAGTCAGTTTTTCACCATCTAACACTATGAAAATATTAGTCATGAAAGCCATGAAGTAAAACCACTATTTTGACAAATTCCACTGTAAAAGTAAATTAATTTATTAAAAAAAAAAAAATCTAAAGACAGTTATCCTTTCAGGAAAGATCATTACCTGTGCAATCAAGCGTTGTTAAATCAAAGTCACATTGCTAAATTTTGTTTCAACAAAATTAATACAAACTAAAGATAGCTTTAGTTACTGGAAGAAGTTTGCCTGTGTATCCAGAGCTGCTGAACCTCATGTTAGTAGCAATGACAAAAGCAGCAATGGAGTAATATAGCTCAGCAGTTTTGAACCTGAACAAAAGGTTTGTTTTTTACTAAGATCAAGATGAAAGTTTGATTCAGTTCCTCTTCTCTGTGAATCATGTCTATTCCAAACAGAAAAGCTTATGGAAGCCATATACTGTTTGAAAATTTGTTCTACAAAGAGCACATTCATTAAATTTCATTTTTATAAATAAAATAAGCTACCTGAATGCCATTTTCTAGGCACCTAGATATCTCAACACATACACACACAAAACCTCACAAAAATTTCTCAGACTTGGTCAGTATAGTAACTTTCCCATAACTTCTTCCCACAATTTCATTTAGAATGGGGCTCTGTTCAGCTGCTAATGGCACACATTATATGAAACAGTTTATCTTCTAATTTACATATTCTTTCAATTTTGAGAATGGAAAAAAAACACAATTAATTAGCACATTAACTTCCTCTTTTTAATCATATCATAATATCTCATCAAATCAGGCAGAAAATACACTAGCAAAAATACACACATACTTTCTGAATCATGAAATAAAGCCAAGTAATTTGTTATCATAGAAATGTAGAATGGTTTGGGTGGGAAGGGACATTAAAGATCACCTAGTTCCGACCTCCCTGACATGGGCAGGGACACCTTCCACTAGACCAGGCTGGCCAAAGCCCCATCCCACCTGGCCTTGAACACTTCCACAGATGGGGCATCCACAACTTCTCATCCACAACAGGGCAACCTGTTCCAGTGCCTCACCACCCTCATAGTGAAGAATTTCTTCCTTGTATCTAATCTAAATCTACCCTCCTTCAGTTTAAAGCATTACCCCTTGTCCTATCACTACATGCCTTTGTAAAAAGTCCCTCTCCAGCTTTCTTGTGGGCCCCCTTCAGGTACTGGAAGGCTGCTGTAAGGTCTCCCCAGAGTTTTCTCTTCTCCACGATGAACAACCCCAACTCTCTCAGCCTGTCTTCATAGGAGAGGTGCTCCAGCCCTCTCATCATCTTTGTGGCCCTCCTCTGGACTCACTCCAACAGGTCCATGTCCTTTTTATGTTGGGAGTCCCAGAGCTGAATGCAGTACTCCAGGTGGGGTCTCATGAGAGTGGAGTAGAGGGGCAGAATCACCTCCTTCATCCTGCTGGTCATGCTTCTTTTGATGCAGCCCAGGATACAGCTGGCTTTCTGGGCTGCAAGCACACATTGCCAGGTCACGCTTAGCTTCTCACCAACCAATACCCCCAAGTTCTTCTCCTCAGGGCTGCTCTCAATCCATTCTCCGCCCAACCTGTATTTGTGTTTGGGATTGCCCCAACCCATGTGCAGAACCTTGCACTTGGCCTTGTTGAACTTCATGAGGTTTGCACAAGCCCACCCCTCAAGCCTGTCAAGGTCCCTCTGGATGGCATCCCTTCCCTCCAGCATGTCGACTGCATCACACAGCTTGGTGTCACCGGCAAACTTGCTAAGGGTGCACTCAAACCCACCACCCATGTTGCTGACAAAGATGTTAGACAGCACCAGTCCCAATACTGACCGCTGAGGAACACCACTCATCACTGGTCTCCACTTGGGCATTGAGCCATTGGCTGCAACTCTTTGAGTGCGACCATCCAGCCAATTCCTTATCCACCAAGTGGTCCATTGGTCAAATCCATGTCTCTCCAATTTAGAGACAAGGATGTCATGTGGGACAGTGTCAAATGCTTTGCACAAGTCCAGGTAGATGATATCAATTGCTCTTCCCTTATCTATCAATGCTGTAACCCTGCCATATTTGGCTGTAACCCCACCAGACTTGTCAGGCATGATTTGCCCTTAGTGAAGCCATGTTGGCTGTCACTAATCACCTCCTTATTTTCTGTGTGCGTTAAGATATTTTCCAGGAGGATCTGCTCCGTGATCTTGCCAGGCACAGAGGTGAGACTGACTGGCCTGTAGTTCCCCGGGTCTTCATTTTTTCCCTTTTTAAAAATGGGGGTTATGTTTCCCCTTTTCCAGCCAGCAGGAACTTCACCAGACTGCCACAACTTCTCAAATATGATGGACAGTGGCTTAGCAACTTTATCCGCCAGTTCCCTCAGGACCCGCAGATGCATCTTATCAGGTCCCATGGGCTTGTGCACCTTCAGGTTCCTTAGATGGTCTTGAACCTGATCTCCTACAGTCCCTGCCTTTGCCTTCTGCAACTTGGGTGGTATGGCTTGAGCAGCTGCCAGTGAAGAATGAGGCAAAAAAGTAATTGAGTACCTCAGCCTTCTCCATATCCTGGGTAACCAGGTCTTCCATTTCCTTCTGGAGAGGGCCCACATTTTCTCTAGTCTTCCTTTCACCACTGACATACGTACAGAAGTTTTTCTTGCTGCCATTGATGTCCCTGGCCAGATTTAATTGTATCAGGGCTTTAGCTTTCCTAACCTGATCCCTGGCTGCTTCGACAATTTCTCTGTATTCCTCCCAGGTTACCTGTCCTTGCTTCCACCCTCTGTAGGCTTCCCTTTTGTGCTTGTGTTTGTCCAGGAGCTCCTTGTTCATCAATGCAGGCCTCCTGGTGGTTTTGCCTGACTTCCTCTTTGCTGGGATGCATCACTCCTGAGCTTGGAGGAGGTGCTCCTTGAATATTAACCAGCTTTCTTGGGCCCCTAGGGCTTTATCCCATGGTACTCTACCAAGCAGATCCTAAAGAGGCCAAAGTCTGCTCTCATGAAGTCCAGGGCAAGGAGCTTGCTGTGCACCCTCCTTGGTGCCCTAAGGACCTTGAAGTCCACCATTTCATGGCCACTGCAGCCAAGGCTGCCCTTGAGCTTCACATTCCCCACCAGCCCCTCCTTGTTGGTGAGAACAAGGTCCAGCATAGCACCTCTCATTGGCTCCTCTATCACTTGGAGAAGGAAGTTATCATCAACGCATTCCAGGAACCTCCTGGATTGCTTATGCCCTGCTGTGTTGTCCCTCCAACAGATATTGGGGTGTTTGAAGTCCCCCATGAGGACCAGGGAGTGTGAATGTGAGACTGCTCCTATCTAACTATAGAGGGCCTCATCCACTCAGTCTTCCTGGTCAGGTGGCCAGTAGCAGACCTCCACTACAATGTCACCTCTCCCTGCCCTCCCTTTAATCCTGACCCATAAGCTCTTGGTCAGATCCTCATCCATCCCAAGGCAGAGCTCCATGCACTCCAGCTGGTCATTGACAAGGGCAACACCCTCTCCTCCTCTCCCCTGCCTGTCCTTCCTAAGGAGCCTGTATACTTCCCTTCCATATCATAATTGTTATCACAGAATGACAGAATCATTTAGGTTGGAAAAGACCTTTAAGATCATCCAGTCCAACCATTAACCTAACATTACCAAGTTCACCACTAAACCAATTAAGGGTAGAGCAGCAATTTCATGTTTCCTGGCTTGGTGGCTGGATTATTTATAATGAAAGTAAAAACTAGGAATCAATAAGATTGGAAAGGATCTCTAAGATCATCAGTCCAATCATCAACCCATGATCAACACCACTATGCCCACTAAAACATGTCCCAAAGTGCCACATCTACCCATTTTTTGAACACTTCCAGGGATGGTGACTCCACCACCTCTCTGGGCAGCCTGTTCCAATGCTTGACTACCCTTTACGTGAAGAAATTTTTCCTAATATCCAATCTAAACCTCCCCTGGCACAGCTTGAGCACATTTCCTCTCATCCTATTGCTAACTACTTGGGAGAAGGTCTGAGACCAACACCCACCTCACTACAACCCCGTTTCAGGTAGTTGTAGAGAGCGATAAGGTCTCCCCTCAGCCTCCTCTCTTCTCCAGGCTAAACAACCCCAGTTCCCTCAGCCTCTCCTCATAAGACTTGTGCTCCAGACCCTTCACCAGCTTCGTTGCCCTTCTCTGGACATGCTCCAGCACCTCAATGTCTTTCTTGTAGTGAGGGGCCCAAAACTGGACACAGTATTCCAGGTGCGGCCTCACCAGAGCCGAGTACAGGGGGACAATCACTTCCCTGCTCTGGCTGGCCACACTATTCCTGATACAAGCCAGGATGCTGTTGGCCTTCTTGGCCACCTGGGCACACTGCTGGCTTATATTCAGCCAGCTGCCGACCAACACCCCTAGGTCCTCTTCCACCAGGCAGATTGCCAGCCACTCTTCCCCAAGCCTGTAGCATTGCATGGGGTTGTTGTGACTGAAGTGCAGGACCCAGCACTTGGCCTTGTTGAATCTTATACAATTGACCTCAGCCCACTGATCCAGCCTGTCCAGATCCCTCTGTAGAGCCTTCCTACCCTCGAGCAGATCGACACTCCCACCCACTTTGGTGTCATCTGCAAACTTACTGAGGGTGCACTCAATCCCCTTATCCAGATCATTGATAAAGATATTAAACAAGACTGGCTCCAAAACTGAGCCCTGGGAACAACCATAATTGTTAGCATGCTACCAAACATAGTCATGACAAGTAAATAAAGATTACCTGTTGAAATGTCTTTCTCAGCTAGTTCATATTGCCTCAATCCATTATAGAAATTTGCCCTGTTAAAATACACTGCTGCAGAGAATGGGCAGAGACAAATTGCCTTCTCAAAGTCTTCTTTTGCTTCTTCAATATTGTTTAGTAATGTGTTTGTAATAGCACGATTCATAGCAGCAGATTCATTTCTTGGGTCAAGTTGTAATACCTTGGAATAATAGCAATAGGCCTACAAAACACACGAATTGGAGACAAAGTACTCTGTTAAAATTTGAGGAAATGGCTTATGTACAACTTGTAAATTCCAGTTTGCTTCTTTAAGCTGTTTGTATTCTTAAGTCTTTACTCATTCTGTTGAGCCTTCTTTGTGCACAGAAAAGAGAGACACAGCACCAGCATGTTTATCAACAAATAGGTTGATCACCACCCAGATGGACTTTTGAAAAATAACAGCTGTATATGCTGAATTGTAATTATAGCAGAAGAAATATGCCACACACTAAAGCCAACTTGAATTATCACAGAAAACAGTTTATAATGCAACACCTATTCTTGAACTTCTTTCTTCATAATTAGATAGCCTCTGTGAGACAGTAAGTAGTCACAGAAACAGAGTAAAGAGGAAGAACAGCCTATGCAAGGCCAGTCATGGAAGAATGATACCAGGTGCATAAGAAAAGAGATTACATGATCACAGAAGAAGCCATATACAGGGCACTGACCTTGGACTCCGAAGGAATTTCTGGTCCAAGTCTAACTAATGCTCAAGAGCAACAAGGAATCTAACTCAGAAAAACATGCAAGAACATTAAATGTTTTTCTTACATGATCTTTTTCTTGTGCTTTATGAAGTACAATCTGGGTTTAAAATCATATGCCAGGCCTGTACTATACATGATGAATTCCTTAATAAGTGAACTGCAAGCTGAAGTGTTTACAGATGCAACTCTAGGAAAGAATTAATTCAAGTAGATGAAATGTGCTGAAGCATCCATGCTGGTTTTTGGTTTCCACAGCTGCTGAACCACAAAGCTCCAATCAGATAAAAGCCTGAGCCTACGCCCAGGAAATGTGACTGGAAGACCAAAGGAAAAATCATTGCAGCAGCCTCCTCACACAGAGAAAAATAAATGGTCCTTGCCTTCAAGAAGATTTCAAATTCTCTCACAAGAGGAATGTCCATATCCAACTCTTTTGTATTTGAAGATACCCACCATATTTAAGCAGAATTAGGTGATTTAAAAATCCAAAGTTACTGTGGTAACAGGAGGAAGATCTGACTTCTTGATTAAAGTTCATCAGCGGGAAATTCTTTTCATTCTCCTTGTCATGGTGCTATAGTAAATCTGGGCAATTTATTTAATGTATAGGAGTTAGGCTGGGGGGGGGGCGGAGTTACTAAATATCAGTGGGATTTTGGTATCTCAATTATTTACAAATTTTTGTGATGTGTATCCTAGCTGTCATGAATCTTAGTTCATTTATATTAATGATAAAATACATCATAGTAGGGCAATTATTTATTATTAATTACTACAGATTAATTCATCTCCTGGTAGAGGATCATGAAATTCAATGTAAGAAAGCTTCATGCTAATTATACTTAAAAGACAGCTTTATACCAACAGTACTTATTCAAGGAAAAAACTTGTGAAGACAGTATAAAGACAGATTGTAGACTTACCTGTGAAAACTGTCGATTATGGAAGTATATATTTGCTGCATTGAAATAGGCTAATGCATAGTTTGGGTCGATAGAAATTGCTTGTTGATAGTCCTTCATGGCACAGGGTAGATATCCCATTAACTGATTGATGACACCCCGATTTGTTAGCAGTGGAGCAGTGGTAGTGAGCTGAAAGAACAATGTAGATGCATTCTTACACTGGGAAAATTTACATTTCTACAGTAATTTATTCTGGTTTTCAAAGACACATTTACTCTAAAAAAAAAAGATTGAATTGCACCTTCTAATCCAGATTGGCAGCTACTAATATACAGTATTGGCTGGCTTCATATCAACAGGTTGATTTTAGTAAAACCACTTTAAGCTAACATCTACCTTTAATGCGGCATTTGTGTCTTGCAATGCAGCAAAAGTTTCACCCATTTGAAGACAGACTGAAGCTCGTCCATCATATGCAGCACGACATTTTGGATCAATGCAAATGGCAACTGTAAATTGGCTCCATGCTCTTTGAAGCTTTCCAAGGGCCTAAAATGAATTGCAATGTGTCCACAATAAGAAACATAAGAAATGCCAAACATACTAATGGTCCCACTTAAAAAATTACAGCAGAGAATGGAAGCATGCTTCTATTTACAAACACAGTTAACTAAATTACAGAAATAATGAATTCAAGTATCTTGTTAATTTTCAAATATCTTGTTAATTATGCAATACTTGTTGTCTTTGCAACTATGTAATGTACCTGTCACAACTGTTTTAACTGCAAGTATTACCTCTTCTGCATCACAGAATGGTTGATTTTGGAAGGGATCTCTGGAGATAATCTAGGCCAACCCCCTGCTCAAAGCAGGGTCAGCTGAAACAAGTTGACCAGGATGATGTACAGTTAGATTTTTTTAATATCTTCAAGGATGGAGACTCCACAACCTTTGTGCACAATCTGTTCCAGTGTTTGATTATCCTCACAGTTAAAAAAAAAAAAGTTTTCTGATGTTTAAATGGAATTTCCTGTATTTCAGTTTGTGCCCATTGCCTCCTGTCCTGTCACTGGGCACCATTAAGAAGAGCCTGGCTCCACTTTATTTATACTCCTTCATCAGATATTTAAACCTATTTATAAGATTCCCCCTTAGGCCTTCATCTCTCTTTCCCTTCCTCATGTATGACAGATGCTTCAAGCCCTTAATCATCTTAGTGTCCCTTCGCTGGATAAAAGCACCATTATGTTCATGTCTCTCTCGTACTGGAGAGCCCAGAACTGGACACAGTACTCCAGATGAGGTCTCACCAGTAATGAGTAGAGGAGAAGGATTATCTCCCTCGACCTTCTGGCAATACTGCTCCTAACATAGCCCAGGGGATCATTCGCCTTCTTTACTGCAAGGGCACATTCCTGACAACTTGAGCTTGTTGTCCATCAGGATCCCCAAAGTCTCTGGACTTTTCTGCAAAGCTGCTTTTGAGCCAGTCAGCTCCCAGCTTGTAGTGGTGCATGAAGTTTTTCCTCCCTAGATGCAGAACTTCTCACTTTCCTTTGTTGTACTTCATGAGGTTCCTGTCTGCCATTTCTCTAGGCTGCCTAGCCCGTCATCCCTCTAAATGGCAGCACAACCATTTGATGTATCAACCACTCCTCCCAATTTTGTATCATTTGCAAACTTGCTGAAGGTGCACTCTACTCCAGCATCCAGGTCATTAATTAAGATGTTAAACAGTATTAGACCTGTTACTGACCCCTGAGTGTACTTCACTAGTGACTGGCCTGTAGCTGGACTTTATGGCACTAATAATGACCCATTGAGCCTGACAGTTCAATCAGTTTTCATGTCGCCTCACTGTCCACTTATCTAGACATTACTTCACGAGGTTTTCTATGAAGACCTTATGAAAGACTACTGAAAGCTTTGCTAAAGTCGAGATAAGCAACATTCACTGCTCCCCTCTCATTCACCAAGCTAGTCATCTCATCATAGAAGGCTATCAGGTTGATTAAGCATAATTTCTCCTTCATAAATTCATGCGGACTACTTCAAATCACCTTCTTGTGCTTCATGTGTTTAAAAATAGTTTCCAGAATTATTTGCTTCATCACCCCCTTCCAGGGACTGAAGCAAGGCTGACCTGCCTGTAGTTCCCCAGATCCTACTTCTTACCATTCTTGAAGATAGGAGTGACATTTACTTTTTTCCAGTCTTCAAGAACCTCTACCGATTGCTATAACCTTTCAAAGATAATTGAGAGTGACCTCACAGCGGTGTTGGCTAGCTCCTCAGCACTTGTGGGTGTATTCCATTAGGTCCCATGGACTTGTGTATGTCCATTTTGTTTAAATGTTCCCTAACCTGATCCTCTCCACCAATGGTGAGTCTTCCTTGCTCTGGACTTTTCTGCTGGTCTCAGGAACTTGGGATTCCTGAGAGCTAGTCTTACCAGTAAAGACCAAGGTGAAGAAGGCATTGAATACCTCTGCATGTCCTTTGTCACCGTATCCCTAGTCACATTCAGCAGCAGGCCCATATTTTCCTTAATTTTCCTTTTCCTACTGATGTACTTGTAGAAGCCTTTCTTGTTGACCTTCATGTCCCTCACCAGATTCAACTCTTGATGGGCTTGTGACCTGAAGACTTATATACTGGACTTCACATAGCAATAAAATTAAACCACTGTTCAGCAACAGTACCTCCCCTGGATGGTCAAACGGAACTCTTATACTGTACCTTGTGAAGGATTTAGCACAGTCAAGAAACTGCTTATTTCCAGGCAAGTAGGCCACTTAGGACCACAGGCAAAATGTAAATATTTTACCTAATATACGTGTTAATTAAGCAAAGGTGGAAGGCGAATCATCTAGTTTCCCATATCAAAATATTTCTCCATGTGTCTATGTTTAAGCCCCAAAAGGTATAATAAGGTTTAAGAGAAGGCATCTAGTGAGATTTAGGCCTCTCAGAAATAAAGCACCTGTCACTATGTGAACTTTCTGGTTTGTCACCTGCACCTAAGATGTCTAATTCCTACCTACATCTTATTCCTGTCCACTCAATGCAGTCACTCCCAGTTTTTCTCTTGCACAGTACTTCCCAAAGCACTGTGAAAGCATTAGTTAGAATTTAAGTGAACTGGCAAAGCTGTAAAAGGAAATTTGCATGACACTTTATGCAAGACTACCTGACACAGGCTACTAACATTTACATTGGCAAAAAATAATTCGCAACAAGATTCATGACAATTCAAGACATTTCAGACAACTGGATATAATAAAACACAGTGGCTAAATGACAGAAATGAGACACAGACAAAAACTGTCAAGTCATATCATATGTGCCTTTGCTAATACAGAAGTTCATTTTCTATGCAGGTAAGTAGTTTTCAGAGATCATTACATATAAGGCCTTTACCAAGGGATTTTAGCACATTTGCTAACAGTGTAGTTTTGATAATTAGGACATACAAGATTGTTTTACACAGATTTGTCAACACTTTGGCTGCTTTTTACTTCAGTAAACAGCTCATACACACGAAACATGCCAGTTCTTAATGTTAGTTTATCAGAGAACCACATACGCAAATCAAATGAGTGTAAAGTTACTTGATATTCCATTATTCAAAGAGCAGAATTCCAACAAGATTGGGCACAAAAGTGAAAAGAAAATAATGATCTATCCATTTACTTAAAAATAAAGAAGGTGCCATAAAGCTTGCCTAAAGTACATGGATTATTTTATGTTTATTTTGATTATTTTATGTAGTATATAAATGTACGCATATAAGATTGATATTATTTTGTTTGATTAAACATAGCATTGACAGTGAATTTTGGTGTGTTACCTGCAAGTTGTATCCTAAGCAAATTCTGGCTTTTATACACTTTGGATTCAGGTGAATTGCTCTCAAGAAATCTTTCTGTGCTTGTTTACAACCAGCCTCACGTTCGTTTTCCATGTATGAATTTCCTCGTCCAATATAGGCATCCACAGAAACAGGATCTAGTTTGAGAACCTGGTCAAATGATCTCACAGCTTCTTCAAACTCATGAAGTCTAAAAATAGAGATATTAATGTTTGCTGTTTAAAAATTCTATAAACAAAATTCTCAATTTATGAATGATCACCAAATACTACCCCATAATGCCCACTGAAAGTAGTTCAGTTCTCACTGAAAGGGACACTTCTTTTTTCCCCTTAAGTTTGCTTTCTGTATGTGCCACCTGATGGTTATAACAGTGAGGGTAGTCAGTGTAAGGCCTTGCAGACTTCAATTTTAATTCCTTGGCCTGAGGAAGAAAACAGCGAAACTCTCATTAACTTCTGCTGGGCCAAGATTTCACCTCTTCAACAGTCATATTCAGAGAGACTTTACGCAAGTCATTCCTGCTACCCAAGTGTCATGACCAAACATGTCTTTGGTAGTCTGTTCAGGAACAGATGTTTCAGCAATAAATAATTTACTTCTAATACAAGCCTTCTCTCTGTTTTTTCTTATACCAATTCTCAAACTTATCCAAACTATGCTATACTTGCACGGCAAAAAGAGACGATATTCGGGGTTCTAAGCATAGGCCATTCTGGTCTAAGAGTAAGCCAAATGTGGAACCCCATCCTTAGATAAAACTTGATGCATCTGAGGTATACTGAGTAGGAATAAAAAGGATTAAATACCTGAAATGTCAATGAATGCTAGTAAGTGTCTGTACACGTAAAGCAGAAAATTTAATGTGTCAAAGTACAAAATCATTTTACCAAGATATTGACAATAAAATGTTGTTTGAATATAAGCTACCTGTGTCTACTTGAAGCACAGCCTGACTTCTTTACCAAAAGAGGAAAGATTAAATATATTTAGCTAACAAATAACTTTAAGGGTTGTAAATCAAATGCTTTTTAAAAGCAAAGCACGTGTTGCCAAAACAAATTAGGGCTTCATTCCAATCCTGTTGATAGTCAGTCATGAGGCTAGAGACTGCAGGATGGATCCCAAATGCATCTTAAAATGGGTTATATGGCTGAGTTATATAGTTACTAGAGACTCCTCTTGACAGTTGAATACAGACACGGGCACCAAAATCATATGCTCAGTTCTTAGAAGCAGTGTTCAGCATTCCTGTGCAAGTTCCACATCATCCAGACACTATGAAAGAGGGAGCCAGTTATGCCCTAACTACAGGCACAGTAACACAAGAAGTTTTGATAGTACAATCCTGAATATGTCCACCTCCACACTGCCTCAGCAGCAACAAGATTAAGTAGTGACAGATGGCAGAGTAGAATAAAATAGAATAAAATAGATTAGAATTGTAGAATAAAATAGATTAGACTAAACTAATAGGCAGATAGCTATTAAAATTTCCTTTTTATCATAGGTGATATTTGTGTGAAATAGGAACTATGAACTCCAAGTGCCACTACGATAAGTAGACTAAGATACTAATGTACATCTTACATCTTCCAATTTATATCTCTTTTAAGTGATTAACAGATTTAATTTAGTCTTTCTAAATAAACATTATCTTGATGAAACTACACTTTAGAATTTCCAAATAAAAAAAATCAGGCAAGGAAGATCATTGAGGCTTTTGCTTTTCCTTAAAGGACAGAAATTGCATTCTAACTAATTCTGAACAAACCAACCCAACTCTGTTTATCTCATAATTCTTTGTTCTTCAGTCCTTCTCTTTGTTCTGTTTTATCATCCTAGTATTTCCTCCTGATGCTGTCATGAACACATAGTTGCTTGATACCAGAAGATTTTAATATCAGTTGTTAAACTTGAAAAATATCTAATTTTCTTTTTTCCATTCCTCTTTACCGTTTTCTCCTCCCTCAGTTCTCAGTGTATTCGATATGAAAAGGTGAACTGGAATATAAAGCTCAGGAATTATTTCATTTTTCTAGTCTCCATCAAACAAAACTACATATCTTACCTACGACAGCATATTCCAATAGCTTGAAAGATCTGGCTATCACCTGGACTAAGCAACGTTGCTTCTTTGAAGTCCTGAAAAGAACAGACATTAAACCATGCAAATTGATATTGCTTCACCTCACCTACAACTGTTGTTCTTAGTTAAACAATTTTATACTTCTATATAAAAAGGGAGATAACTTCTGACAAAGGCATTATACATTCAGAAGTACTGGAGATGTATTTAACTGTTTTCATACTTCTTGTCCCAGACTTTGATAGAATAAAATCTCCAAAGTTACGTGATATCATGGTATTTCCTACAAAGCTGGAGGCAACATTTCCAGAAACAAAACCTTCCAGAAAGGTTTTGTTTGTTTGTTTTTAATAGAAATACTGTACCTCAGCTGCTATTATTAAATACATATATATTGAAAATATATTTTGCTATATACAATTTCAATAGAATTCTTCCAGTAATAAAATTATCTAGTTACTTTCTGTCATTCATTTGACAAATGTAGTAAACCAAACTCATATTTGCATTGGGGATTCTATGCATAATGTTCCAGTGAAAGACTTCATAGTGCTTTTGACTTTTGCCTTTTACTAACATTCAGAACATTTTTCAAAATGCTTGTGGTTTTGATATATGTGGTTCAATTGTAAAAACTGTACAGGTGCTTTTAAAATCAAATACAATCGTTTCAATTATGATGTAAGGAAGCACTTTAGGCTTCTGCATGGGAAAGCAACCAGTATGTACTAGGAGTGGTTTAGCTGATGCATCCACTGAACTACAACTTATCATTTTTTACTTATTCAAATTGTAAAAATAAAAAGATGTGGAAGATTTTAGCACTGTTGGAATTACAAAAGTGGCAAAGTAATTATGTGCAGATATATATATTTATATTTTGTTAAAATAAAAATCTCTCTTTCGATGAACATGCTATCATAAAATTGTAGGTATGTTTTTAAAAAACTACTGAGACACACTGTTTCCATCCAGCAAAGTCTTTCAAAGAATACCCAACAAAGCTAAAGGGACTCTTCATGTGCACAGTTTGGAGTATACACTCTGCTCTGTGTATGCAGCAGAGCAAAAGCAGGATCAAAGTTCCAAGTACCACGTTTTGTTTACTTAAACCAAAGATGCTATCCTCACAGGTAACTGCACACTTCACAGAATCAATAGGAAAAAATACCTCTACATAGCAATTCAGATCTTGTATAGACTGAATTGTAACTTTTCCTTTTTCTTCCAGTGTACCAAATTCAGGAATACATTCACTTCAAGTCTTATCTACCCGTGCTTAAGTAATTATATCCTAATTCAACCAGCACTATACTTGTATACAGATATACTCCTTGCAATAAAATATTATCAGAACTGATACATAAGAAGGTCTCAAGCATATTTATAATCACCAATGTTTTTCTTAAATTAGCTGTCATATTTTTGTGTCTGTTCAACTACCAGTTTGTAAATTTGTCTTCACTACAATCCATTCAAAGAACTTTTTGCTCTCCCTGCTGGTTCTGCCCCAGTCTCTTTCTCCTGGCCTTCCATACCAGTTTGTACCACCCCAGCTTCTTTTCTGAACTATTCTGATCAATTGCATCTTGAAGCACAAGAGACCAATAACACAATATTTCTACATAAATTATTTCTGCGCAAGGTCTACCAACTGTAAAGAGCTTTTGTTGTGCACCTCCAATAGGACATTTCTAGGTCATTGGAATGGGATTCATACTCATTCTTTATTTTTTATTTGCACATAAGAAACATTACTCAATTTTTGAATGCCTATACTGAAATTGTTGCTATCACGTCAAGAAGATAACATATTTTAAAATTACTAGTCCATAATGGAAGCAATGAATGCACCAGTTATACTGAAAATAAATACCCCTGCTTTTCAAAAAACTAAAACTTTTAGAAAACTTAAAAACTATTTAAAATTCAAAAATAAAAACTCATGTGTGTGAATGAGTAATGTTTAACACTGTTAGGTTTCCAGCCTGCTATTGCTATACCAGATGGAGTCCCTTGGAATGAGTGTCATCTGCACCGTGAGTCCATGTCAGAAACACATACTGTTTTCTTACTTTTAAGAAAATTATCTTAAGGTCAGACCCTTCCTGCCCTTTCAACAAAAATGGTCATTTACACACACACACGTGCACACACAGAGGAACAAAACAAGCCCACTCAATCAGAACTTCCATTTACTGAGGCTTCTGCAATGAATTAGTACTCATTTGGACCCAACATAAGTTGCTTCAAGATTAAAAAAGAAGGAAAAATCAGGTTCTTGCCTATTACATTTTGTGCAACTCCCATGTTTAACTCGAGCAGCATAAAATCGTAAAACAACTAAAACTGCATTTTATTTGCATCTTCACAGCCAGACTGGCATTAGGAGTTGAGCAAATGAGAATTGGGCACAAACTATTTCAGAAGAATATTAAAATAGTCAAGATGGCCTTTATATCAGCAATGGCTTACGTTTAACAGAAAACTCTACATTTCCTTTACTCAAAGAAGGATTTTGTACCTCACGTGCATTAGCATAATCACCAAGTTCCACGTAGAGTAGTCCACGATTAATTAACACTTTAAAAGCTATTTCCTTATTCAATTCAAGCAGAAGAAGAATTCCATAATCTTTCAAAGCCTACAAAAACATAAAATGTATTTTAAACCATAATTTATTCAGAGGGGTACAATGATGCTTCAAAATTTAAAAGGCATGCTTTCAAATTCCTACAAATCATGTGCATATGCATGGACTTCAGTGTGGCTATTCCAATGTTTCATTGTTCCCAGATTGCACTTAACTGATTTTGGAGCCTTCTATCTATTACATAGATACCCATTCCTAGAGTACAGAAGTAAAAATAATACAAATATATTAAATATACATAATTAAAACTTGTTTTGACATTATATAAATTTCAGCGTTAGAAAAAAATCTTAATTACTTCCACTGTTAAATTTTATGTCCAAATTCTTATTAAAAAAAACCCAACAAATTATTCTAGATTAATTAGTCATGCTTTTAAAATTAAATATCTTCAAATAGAATTTATTGTTATTGAAAAACCTAAGCACTAGTTGTATTAACTAAATTTGGGTGTAAATCTTCTAAGAGAGCAAATAGTGACACGACTAGGTAGACTGAAGAAGCCTCAATTCTCAAATTCATCAAAATTGAACAGTATTTCAACAATGCTTGATCTGAAGAAGTTCTATCCCAACTCTTTTTTCACCTGAAGAATAAACTTATACAATATACTTAAGAATAACTAGACAAAAATGTCCTTGGTTGCAGTATTCCATATACTAGCCACTTAGAAGTTCTATCTTTTGTCACTTCTAAACTAGCTAGATACTAGAAACAGCTTTAAAGAAAGCAATCCAGTTCTTGTTAGTTCTAGTGAATTTCTTCTGTCAATAATACACTATATTTTTTCTGCAACTTCCCTTGTACTTTAAGTGGCTTTTCTGGAGAGTTTTATAATACATTTTTACTAAAACTTTTATAATACTTTATTTATGAAGGAACTATCATTTTCACATCTTAAACTTTTACCTTCAGTTACTGAAATCACCTATTTTTCTTTACCCATCTGCATCATTCTTGGCCAATTAACCTCTAAGCACAAATGGTCTTTGCCCAAAGTTGATTTGACTTGAGACATCCGACCTCAAATACTTAGGAACTAGCCCTGTCTCAGAAAATAGGCCTCATCAGAAAGACAGTTCAACATGATTGTGTTCCCAGTCTGAAGTTGCATGGTGCTTTGTGTGCCCTGCTGTGCCCTTGCTTTATAACAAAGGTAGAAAGCTGAAACACTCAGAGGCAGCTCACAGGCAAGCTGACAGAAGTATAAACACATCCAGAAAAACAGGGCTGTGAATGAGGGTTGGATGTAGTCCAAATCCCTGTTTTGATGTAGTCTTCTTCTGGATAGTTCTTATATTTTCAAAGGGATATCAAATGTAATTAATATGGTAGTAGAGACCAAAAAGCCTTTTTTTTTTTTTTAAACAATTTCCTGAAGAACACAATCATTCAGGAAGACATTGCAAGAGGTCAGAAATTTTGACTAACTGTCAATAACAGGTTACTAGCTAGTATGAACAACAGAGTGCTCATGTGATGTTGAAAAAAAATTAATACCATACCTTTCTGAAGTCCTTTATTTGATGATAACAGACAGCTCTGTTATAATATGCCAAAATGCAGGTTTTGTTGAGGTCGATAGTTTTTGAAAGATCTTCAATTGCAGCTTTAAATGTCTGCAAATGAAAAGGCACTGTGTATAAATTGTAATTCAGGGCACCACGTATTCTTCCTCAAATAATAGCCTATTGTAAAATTTTATTTCATAGTTTTACATTTTGGTTCTTCATCAGCACTGGAAGGCATCCAACCATTTCACTATGTCCTCTACGGACTAGTTGCTGCAGCCCTTACTGCAGCAGGAGCACTTCTTCAGAAGCTCTATTTGTGCAAAGGCTGGGGAAACAAACATTCTTAGTGTTTTCTTACATCACATCCACATACTGCAATACATAATCAATCCTTAATTTTACTAGCTCACATTTTATATCTTAACCTAACATAGAAAGTATCTTTTGTGGAGTTTTAGTACTTCTGTCTGTCACTAGGTAAGAATCTATTCTGTGGAACTTAAGAGAAGAATAACCAAATAGATGCTCAGTAGCTTCTTCAACCCATCAATCATTTTCAGTTACATAGTACCACCGGAGAGTAACTTCAATGGGGAATGGAAAGTATAATAATCAAGTGGAATTCCTGGTTTCCATCAGCAACACTTTTATCATTATTTCACCATTCTAAAGTATCAAGTAAGATACATTAAATTTTAAGGGAGAACACGAAAGTACAACAATAAAGACAGTCCCACCTTATTTTGATACTTTAAAGTTCCTCGGTAAAAATAAGCTCGCACACTGTTAGGAAGAATTTTGATCGCCTCATTGCAATTCAGAATTGCCTTAGAGTATCTACCTTTACTTCCATAGTAAGCAGCACGACTCATATATGCCTGTAGGGATGAAGACAGAATGATGACATGGCAAAACCCAGCTTTGTTTAGCATTGTAAAACAAGGGTTAAATAGAAGATAGAAATTACAAGTTTATGAAAACTTACACCTTATGAAGTTTGTAATTTCTTTTAATACTTGCCACGCGCTTGTTGGTAGATTACAAGGCAATACACCCATAAATGCAAAATCTGTCAGTCTTTGAACCCATCCAAAAATGCCTCACAGAAACAAACTATCAGGAGTCTTTATATTACCTGGAAATGTGTTGGACAAAGGACAAGTGCTTGATTGAAATCTCGGATGCACTTAGCTTGTCTGAGCTGCATTCTACATAGCCCTCGCTGATAAAAAGCATCAGGGTAACGTGAATGTAGTCTGATAGCCATACTAAAAGCAGCACAGGCCTAAAAGGATGACATATCTGGGTTAAATATGGTCTGTTTGTTCAGCTGAAACCATAGGCTAACTATCAGATTCCTTTGTACAGGTAGGTATGACCTATTTTTGCAGTTGGAACTCACCATGTACCTGCATTGGGTTTTATCACTTATCACTTATCCACTTATCACTTATCCATTTACTGCTACTTAAAATTTTGTAATGTCTGACACCCTACCTAATGCAATCATAACCTCAAGGAGGCACAATCTAACTAATTTAATAGTCTCATTTCTTCAGTGAGACTACAAAATTTTAACCAAGCACATGGTCTTCTGTCTGTAAGAGCTGAAATAGTGAAGTTGTTTGTTCTAACAGACAATGGATTACACATGGCTAGTATGCAACTCCTTTAAAATCCATCCAGACAGTTTTTCCCTCTACATTGTACATTAGCTTACAAAGTCATGGGCTTTTCCAGGTTCTACAGCTGTAATGTCAGATGTACATCGACAGAGAATTCACCTTTTCCAATTGTCACGTATTACCACATTAGATATTTCAGACAATTTTGACAGCCTTCTTCCAAAAGAATATCACTTGACAAACAGGGTTGGAAGCAGACAAGGCAAGAGACTGTTCTCTTCTCCATGACATTCTGATATTTCAAATGTTTCTAGAGTCTGTCTTGAGCCTTTTAGCAAATCAACAACTGAAACATATTTATTAAAATATCAACATAGAAAACATTTGCATGAACTCACACTAGGCCTGCCACAAAACTCACTGATAGGCTTTCAGAAGTTTTCAACAAAGAAGTCTCTAATACAGTTAAAAGTATTGACTTTGTTGAAAGAAAGGAAATATATTTTTCTTAGGTAATGCAGTTTATTTCTTAAATATCACATGTAAGTGCCAAAGAGAACCAGCTAGGGGTGTTATGAGCTACAGTAGTATAAAAAACAGTTAACAAATTACAACCAAATCCATAACACAATAATCTAGGAATTCCCTTGTCCAAGTTTACTACCAATTCACTAAGCCACCGATACTCCTACATGAGTGTTGTATGTCTATACAATCTGTGGAGACACTGATAAACAGATGAGAAATTCATGTGGTTTTTATTCCATCAGAATGGCAATTAGTAACATACATTTTAAAAAAATCACAACATTAGCACTGGAATAATGACTCACAAACTTGCAAGACAGTCTAATGTATGTCATGAATTCAAAAGAAAATTGCTAAAGGCAGTGGAGGCTGTTTAAAATACTGAAATTATTCGCTCAGTTATCATAGTTGTTGTTTACAAACAGTGAAGTGAAAGGCTAATATATTCTACATAATTAATACCAACCCGTAATAAACTTTTTTGCTCTATGTAACACAGGCCTGTGAGATAACACATTTCTGCAGCCTCAAATGTTTTAGGCAGGATTTTTGCTGAGGTTGTCAGGAGCCTCATAGCTTTTCTAAAACTTCTCACAGCATCCTGCAATACAGAGTATATGAATAGTTGTAAAGCACTTAACTGAAAATGTGCAAGATTTGTTAGACATTTTAAACTATTTTTAAATGTTTTTTTTCTTAGTCTTTCTTTGGAACATCATGGTAAAAATTACTAGTCTAGTGTTCCTTGATGTTGCTGGAGTTAGACACACTCTTGATCTCTGAATGGTTCATATTAATAACTGATTAGAAAAACAGAGAAATATTCCTGAGTTTTATTTATATATGACAAACTAGCTAATGTACATGATCTAGAAATAACGTACAGTTCATTTATACTGTTATTTGGGTACATAGTTAATTATAATTATTTATTAATTTTACTTATATTTATTTCCTCGGGAAGAAAAGGTATACCTTTAGATGGAGTCTGATGATAATGCAGTACTTGCTACAGGTTTCTTTATGTAAATAATGACAAACTATTTATTCCATAGACAACTTATTGAATTTAATAACTATTAAGAAATATATTGAAAGGATAATCCTGTATAGGCATTGAAGGAACTTAAGTGACTAGCCTCTCAGAATCTCACCATGTCTCATAGATCTAGGCAATAATTTATGCATATTTAATAATGCTTTGGTTTAAAGGAGGGTGTACAGATAACAACCAAAAATTAAGAACAGTTCAACATAAGCCATTCCTCAGCCTTTGAGGATTATAAAGGGACCACAGCTGAAAGTTTCAATAACAATAAGAGTAAAAGAATTATAGCATTTTTTTCTTAAGTGAATCTTTCAAGCTGAAGAAGTATTTGTTTAGAACAATCAGTTGAAATACCAGTGCCCATAGGGCTGTCTGCAAATACTACACCTGCCTCCCTAAGTTGTCAAGGTAGTAGAAGTTTTAAACAGGTCTGCATTTACTGCTATTTAAAAATCATTTTTTCCTATCCCTACATTCAAAAATACTCTTATTTTAAGAGGAAAAAGAACTGTAGATACCTGAACTCACTCACATATAATTCTAAAAGCACAGCTGATTCTCAGGGCACTATAGCCTGAGGTCTGATCATTTTCCAATATTGAGAGTATTGTGTCATTCCTCTCCAGAAGAAGTGGCAATGCAAGTCCTCACCCCTGGGTGAAGCACTCTGAGAAATTAGGGAATTACTCTAATACACATCCTCTTAACCATGACAACTGAAATGGTTTGGAGTGTACTAATGATCACCATCTTTGACTTAGCATTCTATCAAAGACAGCAGAACTAGTAATGTCCCATTATGGTTTGAGACAAATAAAACACCCAAGCTTAATAAAAAAAGCTGAATGAGCTGAATCAAGAGGTTTTATCTGGTACAAGCCCAGGGAGCAGGAGTATAATTTTTGCAAAGTGCACACCTTTTCACTTAAAGAGAACCTGCAAACACAAGACTAAAAGGAAACAGAAAGACTGTGCATTTCAAACACAGAAATAGATAGGTAGATTCAAGGTCTTATGAGTCTACCTGTTGCATTCTGCTATTGTGTTTAGGGAAAAAGGACTCTGTACATTTTGTATAAACAAATAGGACTGTACAAAAACAAACAGCTAATCCATACTGCCAATTTCAACAATTCTGCAGGCCTCAAATATTGGCTAACTGCACAACTCAGAGGAGTGACGGTATTTGTTAAAACCTATGACATATGAATATTAACAAAGTTGAGAAAATACCTGTAACTATATATTATATATTCAGTTCACATACATGAATTAAACTTTGGTACTGCATTTTATTAGACAAAAAATGCTAGACATGCTTCTGTATTATTGTATTTCAAAAGAAGCAATATTATGACATGTAATGGACTTCAATCTACATAATTGTATCTTTTACTTGATCATCTTAAATGTTTTAAAACTAATATTGCCTAATTTATGCTGAACTATTAGTGCCACTTGTTGAAAATTCTTACTCAGGTCTTCTTATAATTTAAACAATGAGGTACTCTGACGGTTTATTTATATACTAGCACATTTCACAAAATATTAAAAAAATACTGAAAGAAAAACATTGTTTTGCTTGGCATATATATAATGTAAATTTTTCTAACCTTAGTTTTCTTGGCTTTCATTTGTATTTTTCCTAAAATAACAAACATTGAAGGCTCAGGTTGAGTTGCAGTAGCTTCACGTAAGCACTCTATGGCCTTACTGTGATTTTGACAAAATGACTGAATGAGTGCTTGCTGAACAGGCTGAGACGTAAAGGATTCTGGAAGGAAACCACCATGAAAAACAATAATCTCTTTTACTTCAACTTATATGTTTTCCAGTATAAAATACCTGTAAATGATGTGCAAACTTTAAAATGCTATTAAAATATTTGGAGTATCAAAGCTTGTTTTAACACCAATAAAAATATGAATGTAAACTAAATTCCTACAAAAGCCTGAAGTTGAACAGTTATTTATCAATGAGTGTAGTTTGATTGCTAAACATCTGCAAATATTTACCTTCCTCTCCCCACATCTATGAAGGCTTTGCTCAGCAGAAGTATCACCATATACCTGCTTTGTTTTTATATTCTTGTGCCCTGTGTATCTACTCTTGGTCACTACCAGAGACTGGAAATTAGTCTCATACAGTATGGCTATTCATATGGATTCACCAAGAGATTCAGGACGCACTGAACACTGCCATTTTATACCCAGCACATAACAAGGTACTACTATACTGAAATACTTTTTCTGTTCAAACGCATTGAAAAGGTTCAGTTCTAAAGCTATTTGATATTTTCTTAGGAAAGACTGCACAGAAGTGCAGAACAGAATCTTTACTCAATACTTCTTTAAAGCAGAAATCACCAATATTGAAAGGTAGAAATAAAAAACAACAAGAACTCAAAAGATAAAAGGAAAGGTAAAGGAAATTCTGAAATCACAGGTGATAGTACAGGCAATAGTGTACACCATTATTAACTTTAAAGGCTTCAGGCATGCAAACAAAATACTCTAGATAATAAGTTCCTATATTTTAGCTGATCCATGGTAACTAACCTATTTACATGCTTGAACTTAATTTTTTTGAACAATTTCTTGGTTACAGACTGTTGCCATGGTTCACAACTATCTAGGAAAATTCATGGAAATTCACGTTACCTTCATCCATTTCTGCAAGCTGGTGAATGCATAAACCTGCCAGCTCATATTTCTTCAACTCCATTAAATACTGTCCCCTGTAATTAAATATTTGTTGGATGTAATTAGTAACACTATTTCCAGGCATTTCTTTCAAAGTGCAAATACTAGCAAAATATGTTTTCATTAGTATAAAAAGAGAAAAAGGAAAAATAATGCCTTCTAATAAAAACATCCAAATTTTTTCATTTTTTTTAACAGAAATATCTGTTGAATTTTTAATTTTTTCTCTCGCATCACAATACCAAGAAATTATATGCTTACCTCTCTTCAGATTGTAGGAGTTACAAAAATACATTTTTTTGGATTCCACAGATAGTAATCCTTGTAATGTCAAGAACTGCAACAATAATTTTAATAATACTGTTTCTAAAATCCACCACAGACTGATAGCTGACAGATACACTCTGTTTTCAAGGACAATTTTTTGCCTCTTCAGATATCAGCATCAATATAAGAGGTCATGCTAGCCAAACCACACTCGGAGAGACAAGCTGAGCAAACCCATTCTTAAAATTGGGAAAATATAGTATTATTGACTGGAACATAGTAACTAATTCTCCTAATACACCTGAAGAATAATATGCTAGCATTTCCTCCTTAGTTCTTACTCCTTAGTTCTTATAGCTTTTCAGGGGAGGAAACAGCTTGGGAAACAGATGGGGAAGAAGAATAGTCCAGATCTAAATTGGCCTGGATTCAATTCTTCACATTCTTTGCATTATATGGATTCTGCATACAAATCAGTGAAGGACCCATCCACTTGGGGAAAACATTTAAAATTATTAATTTTTTAAAAGTTCAGACTTGCTTTTTTGTCATGGCACCTATTTACTTCTTTTTCCCCAGAAACTATATGTACCTCAAAGAGCAGAATCCTGCACATGAAACAAGATTCCTCCCTCCAAGGCAGCAGTTACAATAGTTGGGTGACACTATGCAGATAAAGTTCTTCAGGTCTGAAAATGCTATGAAATTACTACATTTTTTTAAACCCATTCACAGCAGGTTTCAAAGAACACAAGGGTATCTACCAACAGCATTCCAAAACTGCCAAAAATTTTTTTAAAAATTGAATTTTTTTAAAAGTGAGATAGCTGTGAAGTTCTCGACTAATCACTTTCCTACCTTAATATGCGAAGTTGTGATTTATTTGGATAAAGATGAATGGCCCGGTTTATATCCTTCACAGCACTTGGTAAATTATGAATCTGTAATTTATAAAAGAAAAAACCAGCAATTTAATTGCTAATATGAACACAATTTGGAGACACAATTATTATTTCTGTAAATGTGGTTCTGTACAATCTAATGCCCGCATGGTAACAACTCACAAGGCACATATGTCCTCTGTAAAGGAGCTCAGCATGTTTTTAACAAAGTCTGAAACATTTACTCTACACATTTCCATACTCTCCCACAGGGCAGATCCAAACTCCAGACAGTTTCTTTACTTTTCCAAAATCCAAAGAAGAGTCTGGACTACTGAGAAGGAGGTTAGGTCATGAGATCCACATGCACATATGTCCTGATGAATCTTCACTGCTGTAATAAATTTGCATTTATTTTTCAAGTGTCTGAGCATGTGGTCCCATTCAGTGTGCTTCAGATACTGACAAGAAAGAAGATCATTACAGTGAAGATCCCAAGAACTGATTCATCCAGCTGGGATAGCTGCTAACTCAAACTCTCATTAAAGAACATAATTGATGGAACGCATGTACTGAGCTTTATTTTACTGCTTTACATTGAAATTAAAAAAAAAAGCCCCCAAAAATCGCCCCAAAACACAGCAACAACAACAAACTACAAAAGCAACTTGAGCATTAGTGGATGATCTCCCATGTAAACTATCAGGCACAAATTCTCAAAGACAGTATCAAAAAAAAAAAAAAAAAGAATATCATCAATCCACTTAGATGGACTCTGAGTTAAAAGCTATTTCCTTTAGTTGTGGAAGAAAATGAACAGTGTAAGCAATTTCTCAAAACATTTTGAAAACAAACTAAGCACTGTGAGAACAGTTGTTTGCATTCTGCCAATGAAATCTACAGAAATTAGATCACACTGAAGACTCCATTTCTTGTACTTCTGCAAGGGTTTCAAAAAACCAACTGCCAGCAGAAACTATTCTCAAATGCTATGTAGAAGTAGAATACATTCTGTTTCACAGTAAATGAAAATGTTTTTACTCCCATTTATGGGGAAGAAAATTTGAGATTCCTGAAAAATTAGTATTCTCAAGAAAATTCTGTTCAGAAAACACTGTATTTCAAAATGTGGGGGGTTTATATTTAAAAAATACATATTTTTAAAAAATATTTTCTTAAATATATTTGAAAAAATTAATTAAAGCTCAGATTAGATGTACACTCATGTAGAAAAGATAAAATTACACTTGAAATATTTTGTGTCATTGTATTACACACCAACAATATTTTACAATTGCAATGTATGTAATTCTATTATGGTGACAAGGACTACTTGAAATGTATAGCTATAAGCAGGTTCTAATATCTATATGACACCAAGGCATAAGTATTAAAATACTCACAATAACCATAAATGTAAAGCTATATTAAGTGGCAAACAAAAGCAAAAGGAATGTATTACCTTATGATATGCTTGCGCCCTGCATACATAGGATCGAACATTGAGAGGATCAATTTCAATGGCATTAGTAAACTGTCGAATAGCTTCATAGTATTGATCGAGATGCAACAGCAGTATCAAACCAATATTTAGGTAAGCAAAGATGACAGAGCTAAAAACAGATTTTTTTTTCCTTTTGTTATTGCATGAAATATGTCATTGTATTCACCACAACTTATACAGGCTTCATCTACTTTTATGACATTTACCACACATCTATTTTGTGATCACACTGAGTTAAAGAATTGTAATTGCCTGCAGAGGAGATAGCTCATTAAAAAACACCATTTCAGTAACTTGTGATGTTTGGCTGCACACTAGAGGCTCGCTGATCACCAAAACCAGCACTCCAAATGTGAATTGTGAAGAAATGATGACAAGTCTTGGTCATAGAAGCTGGACTAGAAATAGAGCTAGCTGGTAATTTTGTATATACTGAATACACTGAGAAATACCAAATTCTTCAACACTAAAAACACATTCTAGTTTTAAAAGACTGACAAACCTTACACATTTCCCATCTAGCCTGCTCCCTTATTTTCTGTCACTTCACTTGGCTAGCTGCTAGGGAGACCTGGGTTTCTAAGATCTGGAATATCTTGTGCAGACCACTCTTACAGGCTGTTTCTAGGCAAAGTTCAAGACTTCCTATAGCAGAGCCAAGACGAAGGAAGAGCTGAGGGGATCTTTAGGCCTGCCACAGTTTGGAATGGAAGCCTTTGCTCAAGACAGGACTGTTGAGGTTGCCCGAGGCTGAACAAGAACTCAATACCTTTAGAGTAAGGTAATTAATGCAGCTAACTGGTATAGGAGGTTTGTTGCATATTGTAAGACCATTTGCATGGCAGGGCTGCTACAGATATAATCTGTTTCTCGAGTATTTTTAGGTGGTAGGAAGAAACGCAGTTCAGAGAAACCACATCAGCTTCAGTCACCAACTATCAAGGACCACAAACAGCATTTTCTTTTTATTATTTTATTTCAGGGACACCTTTTACTGGCTTTTGCTAAAGAAAACATTGTGGCATTTTCTTTTTGGGGCAAAAAAAAAAAAGTTTGATTCTCTATCTGCATTGTGGGCAGATTCCCTCCCAAAAGACTAATGAAATTATTATGGCATGAGTAGTGAACTTTAATTAGTATTTCAGTTTCATCTTTTGTCTGCCAAACCTGAATAATTTATTTGCCAAGTTGCCATGTAAGGCAAAATAAAATTTAATTTTGAAATACATTAATGATTATTTTTATTAGACTATACTAAATGAGGCAAAAGATACTAAAAGAAGACATTTTTTTTTTGTGTGGTTTAATTCCAGTCTATTTGCTGAATAACAGTTCTGATTCTACCTTCCTTTATTAGTACTTTTATGTCCCCAGGTAATCAGAATACAAACAACATATATTAAAATTCTCAAGTCCAATCACCTGTCCAAAGCTAGGACACTTTCAAAGTCACAGATTGCAAGTGACCATTGACACTGTTCTGAGTAAACAATCCCACGATGAAGGAAAGAACAGAAATTTTCCTGACTGTCATTGATGAGTACTGTGGGAGAGGGAGAGTAAAAATCAACTGATCAGATATTCACGTATATTTCAGTTATTCCATGCAACTTATTTGCACATTACTTTTTACTCCATTTTTCTTAGTTTTATAAAATATCACAGATAAACTATAACATAACATGTTAGTTTATAACAGAAACTGTTCATTGTGGCACAAAATACCTTCAAGACATATTTATAATTGGCAGTTACACCCACTCGAATTGTTAAAAGGGAAGCAGAAAAGCTTAGGAAGCAGAGACAAAACAACTGAAGAAAAACAAGCAGCAAGAGTCAAAGTCTAATAGCAAACTTAACAGAAATGAAAAGAAGCAAGTTATTACCAAACACTGAACAACAGCCATACATTTCAATATTTGCAACATGAGAAATCTGTGTTATATTACAGTATAGTAATTAGTGGTGAATGGTCATTCCTCTTTTTAAGGAGAAACATACACACCATTAAAAGAAACAGACAATACCAGAAACACTGAAATCCTGCACAGCTCTTTTTGGATCAATCTGTCGTAGTATGCAACCTCTATAGTAGAATGCTAACCAACAAGACGGGTCTAGATGAACCGCTGCTGCTAAGTCTTGTATTGCATCTCTATACTGCTGCTGCTTAGCATATGCTCTTCCTCGATACAGCCTAATAAGGAAGAAAGTTTCTCTTTAAATATAATTTCCCTTAGAAAATTATACCTACAGAATGAAGTCATAGTGTGAAGCTATTATTTATAATATTAACAGATTGAGTCAGCTTAATATCAAGAGTTCTTCCATTTTGTCATGCAACCTTGAAGTAATTATTCAGGATAAGAAACATTGAAAAATAGAATAAATATTAAAATTTATTTCTGAATTTAATAAAGCAAGTCTGAAGGAACGAAGTCCAGTAATCTATAGTGTATAGGCAGATCACTGCACTTGCATAAATCAAGTTCAATATAACAGAACCCGGTATCAGCTTTGGGCATCACGGAGTTGAATGCAACTCTCTCCAACCTCCATAGTCTATTGGTGCAGCAGTTTCTGTATGGGAAATACCAGATTTTGTTAAATCTGATTTAAAAGAAAAAAAAACTGCCCTCATTACTATTAAAGCTTTCTGAAAACATCCATTCTATTCTTCAATATTTCTTTCAAACAGACAAGTTTACAAAATCAGATCCTACTATTTTACACTATTCCTCCCTCAAATTTAGGAAGCTAGCAATATATTTAAACAAGATAAACCACAAGCACAGGTGAAAAAGTGTGAACAGACAGCAACAGCTCTAAAATTACTTTATCAATGCAAAATGTAATATATAAAATATATTTTTGTATTACTGAAGATAGCTTTCACTTATTAAGCCGGTCTTATGCCACATCCCGCTTCTGCACAGTTATCATGCAAAATACGTACTATTCCTTTTTCAATCTAACACAGTAAGATTGTTCCTCAAGAATTTAAATCACATGCTTAACTCTACACAAACACAAGGCACTGATACTAATTGTACTCACTAGGACTATTCACAGAGTCCACACATCAACATGTAAGCCTCAATGAGCTAGTGGATTTCAGGAAGACAAATGCAGCTTTATGTTGCTTCAAGATTTTATTTCAAAGTCAGAGTTTTAAGGAGCATCTGTAAATTACTTTAGCAGCACAGGAACCTAATGTCATAAGAAAGTTTTGCAGAATTCTGTGATTCCCTATGATGAAGATGATGACTGACAGGTAGAAGATACACACAGGGGAATCCTTCCCTAGCCATTTCTATTCAGTTTGGATGGGAATCAGTTCCAGAATAAAACATCTTAACCTCGGTGTCTATTTGTAGATGTCTACAACATATGTTAGGTGTCTGACTTGAAGTGAAAGCAATTCAGTTCATCCAAAAATATACACTTACTGACTGTTTAGCTGAACAACTCTCCATGCTTTATAGAAGAGTCTATATTCAGTCTACCTAGAGCCTACTAACTGTATGGATTAGTCTCTTTGGTGAAAATGGCTGCTCAGACACCTACATCCCATGGATACAGACAGCTGACACCTAAATTCAGGTATTATAATCTGGTATTGAATATCTGCTTTTATTTTTATTTTACATCTATTTTCATGAATCCAGAATAGAGTATGAAAAGAATGTAAAATCTTTGCAGGAATGATATTAAAAAGAAGTCACATGTTCTAGTAGGGAAATCATAATTTTTTTTTTCAGTCTTTCTAAGTCAAACCTCAAAATCATCGTTATAATTCAAAAATAAAGATACTTCTCATTCATAATTCAATTTTTTTATAGAAAACATTAATTCAGCATAATGCTAAAACTAGAAGTGTCAAGGCAACCAAAGGGAATTAGGCATAGAACTATGTAATTGTTAAGGACATTCTTCACTTTGAGCATGTATTTAAATCCAGCTCTTTAGAGCAAAGCACATATGCACATGCTGAAGTCCAACTGACTCTATATTTGCATTACTCCAGTGGGATCTGAGCGCATGGTTCTGTGCTTAGCTAAATTAAGGTCTAGGGACTAATCCAAAGTCATTAAAGCAATACAAAGATTCCCCAATAATAGAAGTCTTATTCTATTCCTATTAGACACCTCTTTGGAAATGCAATTGCTTTATTATTATTATTTAATGCATATTCAGTCTTTTACATATTAATATTATTTTAATAACCTACTTAAAATTCAAATACTTTTGTCAAACTATACATTTTACCTCGCCTGAGCATTGCTGGGGTCTTCCTTGATCACAGCTGCAAAATCCTGAATAGCGGTAGTCAAATCTGAACAGTCAAAGAAATGTATTCCATGTTTCATAAGAGCATCTGTTCTTTTTGGGTTATACTGAAAACACTATAATGAAAAAAATAAAGTAGTACATGATGTTATTCCTCATTCTTATTATTTCTAATGATTAAAAGTCTCAACCAAGCATAAAAATAATATATTCTTTTATTCTCATATTTTCTTTTTTATTCCATTGTCCTTTAATGTCTACTGTCCTTTCCACTAACTGTAAAGTGAAATAAAGAAGTAGCGATGCAAGCTTATTAGTGGCTGGTAATTTGTAGACCTTCAATAATTTATTGAATTAGCCGGCAACAGTAACAGAAGTTACTTATTTATTTCCATAGCACTGATTTTTTTAAAACATCATTTATTTGAAAGGATGTCTGTTCTCCAAGCTACTTACCAGATATATCCAAAAACAGTTTACTTTATTAAAAGTTACACAAAGTTACTACGTTATTGCAACAATACAAAAAAGTGAACTTACTTTGCTGTAATCATCCATGGCCAATAACAATTGATTTTCCTCAAAATACAACTCAGCTCTCCTAAAATAAATGTCATCATCTGTAGGGCTGCATTGTATTGCAGAGCTATAATGGATGATTGCCAATGTATTATCACCTTGCTTCCTGTAAATTTCAGCCATTGACAGGTATGTATCTGAAACAACCATCCAAAATACAAAAGGCACTATTTAGCAGCCCAAAACAAGAAGTCACCTCCTTACAGGGTAATTAACATAAGCAGTAAAAACAGAACAGTGGATTATACAAAAGGTTGGGAAGTCCTGCTTTAACCTGAGCAACAGAACTCAGAAGTTTAGAGCTATAGCTGTGTGCTCAATCATGGAGCCCATGCAGCTGTGAACTGATAGCTCTTGCTGGATTCACAGGCACTAAAACTCTTTGCTCTCTGTAGAGCTCTCTAGAAATGGCCCATCAAGCCATTTAGTGTAGACCTGTTGATCACAAATATTAAGACATTTAGTTTAAATGGGCCCACACAATATTTACCCCACGGTATTGGGTCTGGTCAGGATAGAGTTAACTTTCTTTATAACCACCTGTATGGTGCTGTGTTTTGGATTTGTGGCTAAAACAGCAATGAGTACACAACAATGTCTTAGCTCTTGCTGAAAAATGCTTACACAGTATGAAGGCTTTTTATTTTTTTTTTTTTCCCCAACTCTGCCCTCTCCACAGTGAGTAGGCTGGGGGTGGGCAAGAAGTTGGGTGGACACACAGCCGGGACAGCTGACTTAAGTAGGTCAAAGTGATATTCCGTACCATATAACACCATGCTTAGCAACAAAAAAAAAAATAAGGGTAGAGGGAGAAGGCAGGGGGTGGCCTTCCAAGTCCATGTCCAATTAAAATTTCCTTTGCTGCAAACTGTGAGCTTTCCTTCCTGTTTTGCTGTGCATCTCGCAGAAGAGTTTGACTCTGTCTTCTCTGCTACCACCCATTATGTAGCTGAGAACAGATTTCTCTCTCAGCCTCTCCAGGCTAAGGAACTCATCTCCCTCAGCCTTCCGTTATACAACTTAGGCTCCAGTCCCTTGACCATCTTACTGGCTTTCCAATGGGCTCTCTCCAGCTTGTCTCTCTCATACCAGTGGTTCCAAAACTGGACAAAGTATTGGAAGTGCAGCATCACAACCTGGCAGAGAGGAATCACCTTCCCTGACCTGCAGGGTCTGCTCTGTCAACCAGATGGTAACTTTCCCTTTTAAGCTGCTCTTTCCCAGCTTAAAGGATATGGCAGAACAGGGCTGACTGAAGCACAATAGCATACCGACTCCATTACAGGACTGTTATCAGCTTTCCTCATCAAATTAATGGATACAATTTCCATCAATCCTCCTTTTTTCTCTTTTTTTTTAATTTTTTAAAAATGCACTAAAATTAAGTACTTATTTTTGCCTTAGAAACTGAACTTCTGTCCCAAGCCTTTGAAGATTCAAGTCTGCTTATAATCTTTTTATAATATGGATAAAACAACAGACGTAAGGTTAAATACATACAAAAATATTTGCAGAACTACGGCCAAAGGCAACTAGAGAAAAACACTATGAAAAATTAACTGTTAACTTACACTTCAATATATACTTACCTGCTTTGGGCTTGCTCCTTTTAGTTATAAAATTCAGGTCATCCAAAGCAGCAGAAATTCTGTCTTGAAAGAGGTAAATCAAATGTCTATGCCAGTAAGCATTAAGCAGTAGTGGTTCTAAGCTTATAGCCTATAAATAAAATAAGTAAATAACTTACATTGCAGAAGGAACTTCTCAAATGTGCTAACAATAGTACACAGGAAATGAGAAATTTTTTGCACTGAAATTATTTTTTTAAGACAGTTCCTAGACTGACAAACTTTTATTTAACCTAAAAATCTGAAAAATTTGACTAATGTCACTTGTTTATTTAAAAGTATCATGTACTTGCACATATGCAGAATCAGAGTCCAAGCTACCAGAATATTCGGCACAAAATATTAATCATCTAGGATATTACCACATTTGATGTTTTCTTTAAAATAGTTATCTGAACTATTTCTAAAAGTCAGAACTCTTCTATTTGGAAGTAAGAAATAATTAACCTGTCCCTGTGAAAAAGGAATCAGCTTTTCAAACCATGCTGTTAGGATTCCCATAGAAAGTACTTAACATTCCCTAACAAAAATCACTTGACAGATATTATCAATCAAATAAGGTATTTTACATATGTTATTTATGCATATGACACACATTTTTAAAAGCCACATGGAAATAAATATAGAGACTGATAGAAATCTGAGACTGTTCTGCTACAAGAGTAATTCTCAAATTTTGGTCTATAAACTATTTCTAGGATCCATAAACTACATAGAAATTGTGTTCATATATCTTAAAGAGAAAAGTCAATAACATTTTCACTAAAATATGCAATAGCAATGGCAAGCAATTTTGACAGCTGATATTGTCCCATTGGTCAATTAACCACTTTGTCAGGGTGTGGAATTTTTAGCCTTTCAGATCCTTGACAGTCTGCTTCTAAAGTCTGGGGTGACTAAAAAAGACACAAGATAATCATTGAGTTTATATGAATATGGTTGATTTTCTGTTCAGATAATTTATGAAGTTTGGAAGGTAACAGAATCATAGAATGATAGAATTGTTTAGGTTGGAAAAGACCTTTAAGATCATCCAGTCCAACCATTAACCTAACATTACCAAGTCCACCACTAAACCAATTAAGGGTAGAGCAGCAATTTCATGTTTCCTGGCTTGGTGGCTGGATTATTTATAATGAAAGTAAAAACTAGGAATCAATAAGATTGGAAAAGACCTCTAAGATCATCAGTCCAATCATCAACCTAACACCACCATGCCTACTAAACCATGTCCCAGAGTACCACATCTACCCATTTTTTTAACATTTCCAGGGATGGTGACTCCACCACCTCTCTGGGCAGCCTGTTCCAATGCTTGACTACCCTTTCCGTGAAGAAATTTTTCCTAATACCCAATCTAAATCTCCCTTGGCACAGCTTGAGCACATTTCCTCTCATCCTATTGCTAACTACTTGGGAGAAGAGACCAACACCCACCTCACTACAACCTCCTTTCAGGTAGTTGTAGAGAGTGATAAGGTCTCCCCTCAGCCTCCTCTTCTCCAGACTAAACAACCCCAGTTCCCTCAGACGCTCCTCATAAGACCTGTGCTCCAGACCCTTCACCAGCTTTATTGCCCTGAATATGTACAAATTGCAGGTGCATAAAATAGGTACCTATGTCCCATTAAAAATAAAAAAATATAGATTTATCCCCAAGAGAAGCATTAACAGAAATGGTGTTATAAACAGAAATTTCACCCTAAGACAACACACATTTTGGGAGAGGCAAAATCTAGAATAGAGTAAATAGAGAATAGAGAGTAAAATCTGAAGGGCGGCTCTCACTGCAGGACACACTGGGAGCCTCCTTAAAATTTATTGTGGCTTGAGACTGTTTATCTGAAAGGAATGTGGAAACCAACATGAAGCCAAGCTTCTTTTTTCACTTCTCTGCACATTCCCAAATATTCCAACCGACTGTGTTTTGCATCTTAGCAAAAGAAATGCTATTTACGTTATTTAAAGGTGCCTGTTAGGATTCTTTTCAGGGACACTGGCAGATTGGTGGTGTTCTACTCCCAAAGAGCAGTATCAACTCAAAAGATCTGGTTCAATCTTGCATTATCAAGCACTCCAGTACAAGGATCATGAGCCCCAAAGCAGCTGCTGAGGATTGCTTCTCCGAACACCATGCTGTGTTAAAAGCCGAGATATTGGTTAAGGAAAGAAGGACATCTTTTGCTGTACGATGTTATGTATAGGATGAAGTACTCTGGGGTCCCAACCCAGTTATGACTAGCTGTGTGTAATATAGATGTTAAATAACAATGAAAATACCATACCAAAAGTACAACACATGACTTCTCTACCCACAAACATACAGAACTATACCATTACTTAAAGAATGCCTTTGAAAGCTTTTACAGCTTCCACGTTTAAATTATGGACTTTAAAAATATTCTTTTCATTTCTGTTTTTTCAGCATTTTTTTTATTCTGTTTTGGTTGGTTCTTTCTGTCTGTGCAGGGTCTTGGGCAGAAGTAATGGCAGGTGTGTAGCACTATACAGGGAACTGAAAAGTGTTGAAAAATAAACATACATAGAAAAACACTAGTATTATTGTATAAAATCTTAGTGTCAAATGATAGTTTAATTATAAACAGGAAATACATGACTTTTCAATTGATTTGCCTACTGTGCTTTTGCAGAATTAAAAATATATTTGTCAGCTTTGCCAGCAGCAAAACTTGAAGCAAAAGACTTTCTGTCCTTTCTGTCTATCCTATCTCCAACTCCATTTAGGAGTGTTGTATCCTGAGAAAGGGTCTCCAAAGAAACATTATGGTGCTTGCAGAACACTAGGGTAAAAAACCAGTTTGTTAAGAGCCTGCATCTTCATTCTTGTGGGACTAAACTTGGATCGTGCTGCCATACAAAGGTAAAAGGTGCCAGTGTTCAACCAGTTTATCAGCTCTCCTGCTTCTAGTTCTTCACCTGTTGAGGAACTCAGACACTCAGTTAAAAAAAAAAAAAGTGCTTGCTAGAAGTAAAACTTGGCATTAAACTTACTTTTTCCAAGTCATCCATAGCTGACTTTAACTTGCCTAACTTTCTTTGTATTGCTCCACGCCTGCAGTAGTAAAAAGCTGAAGGATGCTCTTCCTTTTCTATTAGCTCAGTCAGTCGTCTTACTTCTTTTTCTAAGTCTTCAATACTAACTGTTGCACCTTCAAGAAGAACAGGCTGCATTGAGTCAACTAGTTCTATTTGTAGATTTGCTTCTTGAGAGTCCACCATCTCAGTTCCTTTTAGTAATTCAGTATCCTTCTCCTCAGAAGCAGTCCCACTAGGAGGGAAAGTTTCATCAAACCAGCAGTTCCATATTCCACTGACCCACATGCGAACAGAAGTTTCTTTTGGAATTCCACCCCTCACTTCTGCAAACTTTTCAAAATCTAACAAACAAGGGATGCTGGGGCTCTGATATTGTTTGACTGCTGGAGACACCTTGATACTGAATTTGTCATGAATAGGAAGCCTTCCCAGAGACACAGACCTAAGGAAAAATATATTAAAATTAAGTGAAGGTTCTCAGTTATATTAACAATATCAAATTGCAATCTGCCAGTCAACAACTATTCAAAAACCTATTGTTATCTTTCTTGTTAATGATAATTTTTTTCACTTATCAGCCATTTATCAAAAACCATTATTGAAGCTGCAGGTAAGCAGAATTGTTCTGAATGCTTCACGTCCCCACAACATTCAGCACTTATTCACAGTTGCATGCTTATTTCCTCCAAAAGCTTCTAACCTGGGTTTACAAGGACAATGCTAAACCTAAGAAAGTACAATGTTTCAGAGTGGACAATTACCAGCCTGGCTAAATGATGATAAATCCTAGATGGGTGAATATATCAGTGATAGATCCCAATGATATTAGGAAGTAGCCATGAGAATATAAACAGAAGCAGCACCACCCAGAGGTGAAAACAAGCACTTGAATTTACAAGGACATTTCCAAAATGATAATCTGGGAAAATTCATAACTTCCAAGATGAGAAACTTCACAACTGTTCAATATCAACATCTGCTTTGAGTTGTCAAAGTGAAAGAAACAGAAGTCTAACAGAAACATTTAATCATTATCACAAACAATAGTAGCCTTGCTAAGGGAATAGAAGGGAATACCAGAAGAAAATACAGAGAAAATATTTTATACATGTATGTATTTGTAATACTATGTACCTAATATTTATCATATTTTATAAAATTAGATTTAAAAATAAATAAAAATGAAAAACTAGAATGAAAATTAAATTAAATTAAAAATGTAGCAGGCCCGTGCATGTATGACATGCAAAACAGTACAAAGATGAAATCCCCTTGGTTTAGCAAAACTGATATGAAAGCCTTACACAGCAAAGAATATACAGTACCCCTGTCTAAAACAAGACTTTGGAAAGAGGCCACCTTCTCCCTTAGTCACAGCTCACTATACCAGTATATCACACCATTTAAGTATCTTTGATTTTCTTAAGAATAAAACTACTGAAAGGTGCCTAAAAGCAGAAAAAAGGAGATGCTGAATGGGAAATTGGCCTGAAGGACCAGGCCTGAGCATCAGTGTAAGTACAATGCGGACACATATGACTGTACACAAAAATAGACAACATTTCAGGTTTTTTTGCAGGTCACACTTCAAGCATTAGTATTTAAGAAATATCAAAACACTAGCAAGAAGATTAATTTCATTTCTTTTTTTTTTTAATAATACTTTAATATTTTCTGAGGCACCCCATATATGAAGTATGTAAATAATAAACATTCACTAGAAAAATATTTAGAGCGCTAAATGAAAAAAAAGGTAAAAAGCAAACTACTTGTTTGATGTAATCTATGAAGTTCATGGTACAAAGGAGGTTAGTCCAGCCTAGCATTTTGGTTTCCCAAGGATTTAGAATTTCCCCCTTGTCTTTCAGAAGAAAGAAGTCTGACCATTTTAATCATGCATTTATACTTAGATAAAACTTTTTCTGTTGTTGCATTAAGCAATACCATTTCCATTTAAAGCGCAGTATATACTAAATGTCCTAAAGATACCCGAGCAGTACGTATTGTTTCTTGGAGTTAAAAATACATATTATTCCTAAATAACTAAACTATTACTTAATTTCAGAGCAATACTTAATACTAAAAAAGACAAAACCTGTAATCACATAATATGGCTACAGATTAAAATAAATTCTTTAAAAAGGCAATACACATTAATTAAAGAAAACCTTTTAAGAATCTTTGGGGGTTGACTTAATTTCTTAATCACGGCTTCTAATTTTCTAGGGTTTATTATTTTCTTCGATTTCTTTGTTTTCTTTCTTCTTGGGAAAACAGTGTATTTAATCCCAGCCTTTTGAGGTCGCTCCACAAGAACAATGTCATTCTCACTATCCTCTTGTCTGGTCAAAGTAGGCGGTTTTTCTACTGGTATGTCTGTCTGCATTGACTGAGGGTCATCACAGATTTGATTCAATAGATGCTTGGCAGGGGAGCTTTTCCCAATCTCTGTCTGAACCTCTGGTTCAGCTATCCGTTGCTTCATAACATTCAATTCTTTCATGCTGGTTTGGAAATTAGCTGACACATTTAACATAGTTTCATCTTTGAAAGCAGTCATCTCCAGAGCTGAGACTGATCTTTTAATCAAACTTGTCTGTTTAAAAAAAGGAAACTTAATTTATTCAGATGTTCATTTGAAATAAGATTTATATATCACATTTCCTTAGTTTTAATGGACTGGTTTTTATTTTATACAAAATTGTAAATTAAAAAAAAAATAGCAACATGGAGACCACACTGTTGAAAAGAAAAGTATTTAATGGGAAAAAAGATCTACATACCTCAGGATATGTGTCAAAGCAAAAAGATGAGACATTAATTCAAAGTTATTTGAAGGTCATAAAGGGCTAAAACCAATCTAAAAAGTATCACAAGAAAATTGAATTAAAAACCCCCAGCCCTGGTAGGAAAGTTAAATTTTTAAATCAAAAATGTATGCCACTGGTGGTGACATGAACTCAGAAGAAGAGACAGAAGGATTATGTTTCGAAGTACAATTGTATTATATCGAAACACAGTTAATATCTGAATGGAATTATGCATCCTCATACTTTGTGCCCCCATCCCTGAATTGCCTGACAAAATCAAACCAAAAGAATAATTGTTATCCTCTGGTGTTTAATTGTTTTTAATTATTAAGCAAGTACTATTTGCAATAACAAATGTATTGCTTCTCAGTCTTTTTGTTAATTCCAGTTCACTAACTTGCACTATAACATTAGGCATAACATATCTTTGTCAAAGACATTAGAATGCAATTTCATGTCCACTGCCTGAAATTTACAGAGGGAAACACTTATTAGTAATAAATAAAATAAATGAAAAAAATAAATGAAGTACTGAATAATTTTGAAATTTTTTAAATTAGACTCAAAGCAGCACAGCACTTTTTCAATGCTTGGTTACAGACATCTGTTAAGAATCATTTAATTTATATATTTATTAGAAAGACACTGCATCAGCCTTTAGTTTATTTTAATAATAATTTAAAGCACACCATTTAAGTAATTAAATATCTTTCACTCTTTATTTGTGTCAATGCATTATACCCTGTGAAGTTTTGAAAAGATTAAAAAAAAAAAATCTCAATGTCACAAGTGTGCCACTTTTCCTTAGGGAAATTATTTTATTTATCATTGCATACAAACTGCTGCCATGCTTCACGTCCGTCTTTAAAATAACATGGTCACAACATTTTAAGCAGGTCTTTATGGACTATATAGGAGTTTTAAATAAATAAATACTCCTCAAATCCTTACGCAAAATCAAATTTGTTAATAAAATATTACTTGTATAATGCTATCAAGGTCATCTTTGCACAACAGTAAAATTCGCATGGTTTGTTGCTGCTTTCTGTGTTTTGTGAAACAGCTAACATCACGTCAATAGCCATAAGAGCACATAGCACTTTATAGATCGGAAACTTGACAACATTGATGCCCTGATGTGTCTGAAATCCAAGGATCTGATACTGCAAATCTTTACTCAGAAATGTTCCACTCATTTCAGGTTAGCTAGAGTACAGGCTACTCACACTTATCTCTATCAAAATGCCTGTAAAGTTAACAGGAGTTCACACTGCAGAGCTGTGTTCTCCTACTTAATGTAACCAATCCACTTGAAAAAGACCTTTGAGACACTCGCTTTTGCATCTAATAGGAAAATATTAAGTTCAGTTTAGTAGAAGAATTTCTTCCACAAAATCACAGTTCAGGAACAAATACGAGTAAATATAAAATAATACCTCTGAGCTCCCACTGTCAGAAAAATCGGGCAAGGATTGGCACCTTCGCAGTAAACTTTTTGTCTATATATGAAACAAAAAACAAAGTAAGTCTGAATTAGTCTGAGCCTAATATCAATAGAGCTTTCAGATACATTCTGCTTTTAAAAGCAGAGACTGCCAAAAATAGAGTTAATGTCCAAAGAAATCTGTGTTTTCACCAAAAAAAAAAAAAAAAGCCACCTGTGCCAGAGTGAAGGACTGCATTTGTCTGGATTTCTAGATGTCTTAAACCCATTCCACTGCTAGATGTCCAAAAATCTGAGACACATTCAACGTACTCATATGGATTAATGCTAAAGAGCAAACACAGTCACTGGACATACTCTATATATGTGCTGTATGTAGATGCTCCAATCTCAGAACAGACTGTGAATATCCCATACTGTGGATCACCTAATGAATTTACTGTGTGTATGGAGATGTCTTTCCAATGAACTTGTTTTAAGCTGGACACTTCTCAAAAGTGTCATATTGACTCCATATTAAATGACATCAGTCACATACAGATTCTTATCTTGGGAATCCCAGACAAAAAAATAGCCACATAACATCACCACAACAATAATTTCCAATGAGAATATTACTTCTTCCTGAGAATCTGCATGTGCTTCATCTGTTATTAATTGTTGTTGTTGACCTACTTGTACCATAGTAACAGTATTCTTTTTCAGTAAGAGACATTCCCAATAGGTCCATAAGTAAACATAGAATAAAATATAATACTGTAGTAACTGCAGACTTTATTACTTCCAATTATTATATCTAATGGCCCAGTCAACCTGTAGGCAAAGGACTACCAGCATTTTTCATCTCTGTTGGACAATTCCAAATCAGTTTATAGTTCCATATACAGCTGTAACATCTTTGTGCCTGAAGTCAAACATGATACAAAATCCCAAATAGTTTTCAGCCAAACACAAAATAACTATTTTAAGTTGCTGCTGCCAGAGGATATAGATGTGCAAAGCTGATTGCAGAATTCTCCCTTTTTGACATACTAAATAATATTTTCCTCATTATTTCTAGCCAGCTCCTGCAAGAAACGTTCAAACCAGCAAGTGATCCTTTATCATAATTGAGTTTATCTTTTTGTTCCACTTCCATGTCATCTTCAAGTCACATACTCTTGAATGACATATTCTCTGATAGCCACAGTCACTATTAAAAAAGCTTCTTTCAAGGACAAAAGCAAGTGTGTCTTGCCCAGCATGTTTGTCCTTCAAATAGGAAACACATTATCCAACAGATCTTAACTGCTCTAGTCCAGACTTGCAGATGGAGCCCTAAATTTTAATATAAATAGTGCCTCCAAACACTAAGTTATACCTGGGAGCTCAGCTGCATTAATAATATGCTAATATTATTAATAGTTAATATGCTAATTATAATACTTTGCCCATTTCTGGCTGCAAACACACCCACTCATGCATTAGTTTTCCTCTGTTCCAGCTGAGGTCTCAGCAACATCACCAGCCAGTTCCAAAGTTTCCACTGTGTTTTAGCTACTGGAACACTCGGTTGTACCTCAGATTCTCTGGTAGAGAAATATTTTCAGCTTACTTCCCACAGGAAGATTTGGGTAAGCTTTTACCCACTTCTACCTCTTGGATCTTTTGACTAGAAATAGCTAACCCTATGTAAACACATATAACTGAACACTGTCATTAGGCAGTTCAGGTTCTCTGTGGAGCCCACAGCTCTCATTTCCTACATTGCCTCCATGAACTAGATCAACCATGTTCGAGATAGTCAGGATACTGTCCTGGTTTCGGCTGGGATAGAGTTAATTTTCTTCCTAGTAGCTGGCATAGTGCTGTGGTTTGGATTTAGTAGGAGAAGAATGTTGATAACACGCTGATGTTTTTAGTTGTTGCTGAGTACTGCTTATGCTAGTCAAGGACTTTTTCAGCTTCCCATGCTCTGCCAGGCGCACAAGAAACTGGGAGGGGGCACAGCCAGAATAGTTGATCCAAACTGACCAAAGGGCTATTCCATACCACATGACGTCATGCTCGGTATATAAATTGGGGGGGGTTGGCCGGGGAGCAGCGATCGCTGCTTGGGAACTGTCTGGGTATCGGTCGGCGGGTGGTGAGCAATTGCATTGTGCATCACTTGCTTCGTATATCATTATGATACTGTTACTATTATCATTACTATTTTACTTTATTTCAATTATTAAACTGTTCTTATCTCAACCCAGGAGTGTTTCTCACTCTTACTCCTCCGATTCTCTCCCCCATCCCATCAGGGTAGGGGGAGTGAGCGAGCGGCTGCATGGTGCTTAGTTGCTGGCTGGGGCTAAACCACAACAGTCATATTACTCAAAACCTGTTATTTATAACGTAAGTCTTCCCCTAAATCATCACCTCATGCCATAATGCAAAATAAGAAGCATCTTTAAAACATGCAATGACTCTTTCCAAGCACAGTCTCAAGTTTCAAAAAGTCAGATTTAGCATTTTCTATCAAAAAATGAACAAATATCTAACAAAATTGTTTCTAGAAGTCAACTATATAGAAATATTTTGTCTTATGACTAGATCTTCAAACTATGAATTGTTTTGCTAATCTTAATTTTTACATATTTTAAATTTTTAAAAAATTGTACCGTAATACACACCAGTCCATAATCAAAGAAATCATTATTATCTTGCTCAGCTTCTAACTCTTCTTCATGATTAGTGAAAAAGTCTTCAAATACAACATCCTCAATAACATTGCCCTGAAATATTAATATTTGAATATGTACAATACTATTATTTTAGTCAGCTATAGAAAACATAGTGACAGATAAATAAATAAACTCTATAACATATTTGAGCTAAAGATTTATGACGACCGAGACCAACACCACAGAAGCCATTTATCCTAGGCTTCCGATGGAGCACATTCTTTAATGTGATCAGGAATTACATGGTGCAAAAGGGGCAGAGACCTGAGGAAACTGATTATTGCTACCTGATTCTCTAAAGTTTTTATCTTTAGCTTTGGTAATTTATGTCAGGTCACAGTAGTCCATATAGTAACAAGAACACAGCACTCAATTTGGTCAGAGTAAGGCTAGGAGATGGGGAACTATGTCAGGTTTATTCCTGCTATCAATTAATCCATGCGTAAGTGTGCTTCATCTCTTGCACAGGAGAGTGAACTGGTCATGAAATGCTAGTTTATCTGTAACCTTTGCCATATGAAGGTGCAGAGTGCTACAAATAAGGGCATACAATAGGCATGAACAGCTCATCTCTCACAATAATGTAATCATATGGAGATTATACATTCAAAACATTTCAAAACTCAGAAACATTGGCACTTTCTAAAATGGACTTTGTTAAATATATGAAATATTTTATTAAGTTTTAATAGAAATCACTGCCAGCATAGCGTTGCAGAAGAAAAACTATGCAAAAGTAGCTTTCAGCATAAATGTAAAGACATTAAGCAAGATAATATAATAGCAAGTGGTAATTAAGAGTAATTACTACCAGAAACTTTATGACAGTAGAAAACTAAACAATACTATTCAATACATATTATTACAAATTGTACAATGACTTATATACTGTGCTTACAATATACAGAACTATTGATAAGATAGTATAACTATTACAGTTAATAAATGTAGTGTTAGAAAAAGACGTATATTTCTGCAAAAGATGGGAACACTAAAAATACATTTAAAATATTTACCTCAAACATAGGAAATAAAATTTCTTGTAATGAAGAAATTGGAGCAGAGAATTTTGGTGGAGCTGGAGCCCAAAACATTTTTAAAGCTTCTGGATAAATGCAAACCTTCAAAACCAACACAATTCCATTATCAACTAACATAACCCCAGTTTATAAATGTCTGTACTGAATCTGAATTATTAGGTGATAAAATGCTGTTTTCTGCTAAACATGATTTTGTCAAAAACAACCCCACCAAATACAATAGAATCCTGATATAGGGTTCCACAGCCTGAATGAACTACCTACTTTGCTCTTTTAGTGGTTTTGTTTGTTATTAATTAGCACATTAGCATATTTTATTACTTCAGAGAAGGAATTAAGAACCGAGACATGAAGTTTCAGAACAACACTCCCTATTGATGAAAAACTCCATATACATTTTTTATATTGCATATTGTCAAATGTTGAAAAATCAGCAGAAATTTATTTCCAAGGTGTTCTGTTCTTTTGTTGCATGACACAATAAAAATAAAAAAAACCCCCACACCACCACTTCTTTTCCCCCTGGATTTTATGTCTTCATTTGTAGGATTGTGCACATACAACACACATTTATTAAAATTATTTCTTACTTTCTCTCCTAACAGTTGCAGTTGTGGCTTTTTAAGACAATATTCAGCTACTTTTCGGCATTCAGTTAGACTTTTTGATGTAACAGGGGGAAGAAAGTGAATCCCATCTGTCCGATTATTCTGGAATTGTTCTGAAATAGGAACTCCTTCATAACAAATTCTGCAGCAACATAAAAGATGAATAAATTACTCTGATTATGTCAGGTATTAACAGCACAGAAATAGCTAGGTTGTTAAAGACAAAAAAAATCAGGTAAAAAATTTAAATCAAATTAGAAATAAATGAAGAATAAACCTTTTTTCCCCCTAAAGACTGAAATTACTTAATATACAATAGAAACCTCATGCCAAACTTGTAATTTCTGCAGTCACACACCAAATAAATTTTAAGCAGACTTTTATGATCAGGTCCATGGTGTATATTACAGAAGTCACAAGAAAAGTATAACGCTAAGCTCTAAATTAGTATGAAATGCATTACATGCATAACTTCATGCATGGTAAATACATCACTCAAGTGCTGCGCTTACAGTCAGATATACTTAAATGCCAGAGAGAACTGATTTCAGCAGGAATGTCTGGCTGGTTTTGAACTGCACCTTATGAGATTACCTGGGAATTGGATTCTGATTATTTTTTGTTTGCCCTTTTTTAAAATAAATCTACCTACCTATAGCAAACACCTGGCAAAAGGAATATTTCACTTTAGAAAGTTGTAGTTTGAAGCAATTATAGATCCGAATTTCTTATCTAGCTACAGTTTCAATTTCCAAAAACAGTGAACACTTTTACACAACACGGTAACTCATAAGTATGTTCATACATGCATGTGCACATATATATATATGGACTTCTGTAAGGCCTTCAACACAGTCCCCCACAACAACCTTCTCTCTAAATTGGGGAGATACGGATGTGATGGGTGGACTGTTCGGTGGATAAGGAATTGGTTGGACGGTCGCATCCAGAGGGTAGTGGTCAATGGCTCAATGTTCAAATGGAGACTGGTGACAAGTGGTGACCCTCAGGGGTCCAGTTTTGGGGTCTGCTCTGGTAAGACCTCACCTGGAGCACTGCATCCAGCTCTGGAGCCCTCAGCACAAGAAGGACATGGACCTGCTGGAGCAGGTCCAGAGGAGGGCCACAAAAATGATCCGAGGGCTGGAACACCTCTCCTATGAGGACAGGCTGAGGGAGTTAGGGTTGTTCAGCCTGGAGAAGAGAAGGCTGCAGGGAGACCTTATCGCGGCCTTTCAGTACTTAAAGGGGGCCTATAGGAAGGATGGGGACAATTTTTTTAGCAAGGCCTGTTGTGACAGGACAAGGAGTAATGCTTTTAAACTAAAGAAGAATAGATTTAGACTGGCTATAAGGAAGACATTTTTTACAATGAGGGTGGTGAAGCACTGGAACAGGTTGCCCAGAGAGGTAGTGGAGGCCCCATCCCTAGAAACCTTCAAGGTCAGGTTGGATGGGGCTGTGAGCAACCTGATCTGGTTAAAGCTGTCCCTGCTCACTGCAGGGGGGGTTGGGCTAGATGATCTCTAAAGGTCCCTTCCAACCCAAAGCATTCTATGGTTCTATGATATGTGTGTATATAAAATCCTGTAATAACTGTTCCTCCTCTATTTCCTTTGTTCTGGCACCTCCAAAGGGAAATTCAGATTTGAAGGATCTATTACTACTACCAAACTGGTAAAACTATTTTAGAGATTAGAATCATAGAATCATAGAATCATCTAGGTTGGAAAAGACCTTTAAGATCATCCAGTCCAACCATTAACCTACACTACCAAGCCCACTCTAGACTAATCAAGGGTAGACCAGACTAAACCATATCCCGAAGTGCCACATCTACCCGTTTTTTAAACGCCTCCAGGGATGGTGACTCCACCACCTCTCTGGGAAGCCTGTTCCAATGCCTGACCACCCTTTCCGTAAAGAAATTTTTCCTAATTTCCAGTCTAAACCTCCCCTGGCGCAGCTTAAGCCCATTTCCTCTTGTCCTATCGCTAGCTACTTGGGAGAAGAGACCAACACCCACCTCACTACAACCTCCTTTCAGGTAGTTGTAGAGAGCGATAAGGTCTCCCCTCAGCCTCCTCTTTTCCAGGCTAAACAACCCCAGTTCCCTCAGCCGCTCCTCATAAGACTTGTTCTCCAGACCCTTCACCAGCTTCGTTGCCCGCCTCTGAACACGCTCCAGCACCTCAATGTCTTTCTTGTAGTGAGGGGCCCAAAACTGGACACAGTATTCCAGGTGCGGCCTCACCAGCGCCGAGTACAGGGGGACAATCACCTCCCTGCTCCTGCTGGCCACAGCATTCCTGATACAAGCCAGGATGCTGTTGGCCTTCTTGGCCACCTGGGCACACTGCTGGCTCATGTTCAGCCGGCTATCTACTAACACCCCCAGGTCCTTTTCGGCCAGTTTAGTAGCAACAACTATTAACATTTATCACTTAAACAGATATTTTACAGGATTTATATATAAAGTTATAATGAATATTTTTATTTAACAGAGAGTACAAGTTACATTTATATTTTTTGCTATTCTTCTTGTAGCTTGTTTTATAGTACAATAATTACTTAAGTTCTCACATATAATTCTTACTGCACTAGCAATTACAAGCACAGAACGCAATAAATGGTGAAATATGTAGTATATATGCAAAAGAACAAGAGAAAAGACTCCATTTCATATATTCAGGTATCCATATACGTATGTAAATTAAAATGCACTTCACATGGAACACTTGACTTGTCTCAACACATTGGCACATTGAGATGTGCCAACACTGACATCTACTGGTGTTAGTCAGGCTTGGGGTAGTTTTTCTGCAAACACTAAATTAATAATGAAGTTTCTTTGTGCATTCATGGAACTAAAGTGTGTAACTTCTGTTACTTGCAATTTCCCTGTCAAACATATGTCTGCTATAGTGGACTTGACTGTCATTTATGCTAATTGCAATGTATTTCCATTTTAAGACCTGTTTAAATTATCAGAATACTGTGTAAACGGGGGGGTCTCAACATAACTGAAAACCAGCCATTTGATTTAGCAAACAAAATGCCTTCTGAAGTACATTTGGACGTTAAAAAGGAATCCTTAAAATGTAGCACTAGCCCAGAAGTTGTAGTTCTTACAGAGAGAAAGATTATAGATCTGGGAGTAGTTCTTGAACTCTTTCTGGAATGTTCCTTTCTTCAAGTGGAAGCTTTGACAAAAGACCTGTTTCTTAAAGAGAAGAAAAACAAGAATTGAAAACCTAAGTTTTTACAAGTGTTTGGCCTTCCTAGTTTTGCCTTACACCTAAGTATTTGGTGGTTCTGACTCTTCAAGGTGGTATCTGCATAAAAGAAATGTCAAGTGAAGTTATGCAAGATACAAAAAGGCATAAAACAATCAAAATATTCCTTAGCATTTGTCGGTTAAAAGTGTTTTAAGTGAACAACATAAAGAATTGTCCCTCTTTTAGGGCACTTTTTGTCATAAATAGTTTTCAAATCAAGGAGGTTATACTAAGTAATGACTGTGAGTTAATGTGAAACAACATTCAGGCTTTTCATTTCTGGAAGAGAGAAGCACCATGGAGGAAAGCCCCAAGTAACAGTAATACTGATCTAATATTCTGTTTCCATCTGCTGGTAAAAAACTGTAAAATCAGAAAGTCTCAGGGAGATGCAGGCATTTCTGCATGAAGGAATCTTAAGAAACATAACATGAAGCTACAAATCCTGTTAAAATTTTTGTAGGATATCTGCCAGGAACAGGCTTGACTATCCATATATAACCTTCATGAAAATAGATTTAGCTTAATACTTGTCTTCATGGCTAAAAAAGTAGCTTTTTTAACTCTCAGATAACTGATGCCTGCAGAGTATGCCAAGATTAAACAGGAGAGCAAAAGCAAGGCACCTTTGCTATCTGATGAAATAAACTTAATACAGTCAATGCCAGGAGAGAGTTGTAGCTGACCTTGGGAAGTTTACATCTTGATAAATTGATACACCCTGCTCCGCAAGACGTTTTTTGCAGATGTGAAAAGTTATATACATTTTTAAGCCTGTGGATATTTTTCATAATGAAGACAAGACTTTAAAGCAAGAAAATTATTGCTTTCTTGATCTGATCTACCATAAAATCCTACCACCATAGGCTTCTTTGGACTTTGTTACAGTCAGACAAGATTCTTTCACAGAACAACTCAGAACTAGTACAAAAAATAAAGATATATCTATTGTTATTTAAATAGTTGACAAAGTAATTTGAATTTTACTATCTGCTACACAGAAATTATTATTAGCGCGCGCCCCCCCCCCCCCCCCAGATCATTTGCATTTGTGAAATTAGCTAAATGTGTGGAATTGGTCAGTAATGAAATGTGAACAGTTTAAACAGACCTAAATTAGTGTCAGGTAAATTACACCTTCGACCATCAAGGCTCACATAAGGCAACCGGTTTTAAAATTAAAAACAGAAGATGATGGTAGATGGTGCCACTAGATGGCAGTGCTCCAAAGAATTTAGTTTTCTAGATTTCGTGGCTTAAACAAATTCAGCAAGGAATTTTGGTATGGGCTTCTTTTTAAACTTTAATTCTCTTCATCTCCAGGGAATGTAGCTCTCAATGTAAAAATTTCTTCCCAAAATTTTTTAGTGATTCATAAAGCTCAGACTCACCCTCAATTTCCTCAACCTGTTGGCTACTTCTTGAAAAACAAACCATTCTCTTCTTCAAATGCCGTTCTCCCATAGTTTCTACAATTCATCTCTCCTAGTTCCACTCCCATCTAACTCCTTCAACTCTTTGGGTATTTCAAGGGGTTCTGTACTCTACTCTCTCCTCTTCTTCCTCTACTCTATTTCTAGTAATGTTCTAGTCAAAGACCACATACAGGTTCCCTTTCCGTGTTAATGAATCAGAGCGTGATTCATCACTGTTCTGCACCAACAAAAATATCAGATGATCTTCCTCTTAGGGACATCAAGCTGCCAGTGCTAGTTCAGCAAGGCTGAAAGACAAGGATCTTATGAGCCTTTCCCTTTTCAACCTTCATGGCGTCCCCACTACTTACTTTCTTCATCACTATGGCTAGCATCCCATCATTCACACACTTAGAACACCGGTATCATTCACAACATTCTAAAATTAAAGTCTTTTTCTAATCTCTCTACAAAGCTAAAGTCTGGTATCTAATTTCATATCTCTCTTGCTGCAGCATCCGTTTCTTTAGCCTAGACAAGCATCACCTTGTTCTGTTCACATTCATTCAAAGCGCTACTGCAGAGATCATAGTTGCTTGCTTTGAACGTTATCCCATTCTTTGAAGTAATAGAAAAAGAGAAGCTCATTCAAATATAAGGTGCTCCGCTGCTTTCAAAGCCTTCACAGCCTTTTCCTTTTTTGTCATCTCTAGATCAGTAAAGCGATAACAACTTCTATTTTGGGGACTTCTGACTCCATCACTGACTTTCTAAGGTCAGGGTTTTTTCCTTTTTGAACATCTTTTTGCCCACCCTCACGCTGCCTGTCACATCTGAGAAAAGCTCACCACAGCCATCAATTCATTTGCTCAGAATTTCCTTAAATCCTCTTCCACCACGACATGCAAAACAGTTAATGGCTGGGCTACTGGTATGCTGAAACCCCTGCTTACAATGCTGATCAGTGTCCTTATTCCCATTGAGCCCTTATATTCTCTGTCTGTATCTGTCCAACAGACAGAAAATGCTGCTGAACCAAAAGCAAACACGGAAATTACGGCCATGAATGATATTCACATGCTACCCAAATTCCTGACAGAAGCAGAAGCTCACAAAAATCAAAGGGAAACATCAGGGCCTAATCTTGTACCCTGAAATAATGCCATCCTTGATGGTTAGGGTAATCTTGACTATACCAAAAAAATTCAATGACTAAAAACTTTCATAAAGCAATTTATGGATTCATATTTTAAGGTCAGAGAGAAGCATCATGATTATCCAACCTGACCTTCTAAATAATACAGATAATAAAATTTCATCAGTATTCCTGCATCAAGCTCACAATTTGCTGGGTGAAACTCAGGATGTACCTCAAAGAAATCCAGTTTTGATTTAAAGGCTGTGAGTAATGGATAATTTCAGAAGCTGCTACTTTCATTGCTATATATTGAAATCTTCTAGCTACTCTAAATCTGTCTAGACTGAAACCTCAACTGCTGTGTCTGTTATGTTTTCATTTAGCAAATCTTGCATCAGAAACTATACCATGCAGGTAACATATTCAAACCAATTCCATATCTCTTGTGTAAAACAAACAGAATGATCTTTTAAAATGTCTTAATACAGAACTGGTATTCAAGGAAAAGAGAGGTCACATACAGGAATCGACACTTCTGCTTGCTCCCCTAGAATGGTATTTGGAACACGCCATTAGGTGCATTAAGTGCACAGCATTCCTATAAACCTTCATACGGAAGAAGAATCATAGGTTTAGCCAACAGGAAATCCGCTGCCCCTCTCTGGAACTTAGATTTTTCAGGGGCTGCAGGCAGAAATTTCCCTCCATTTCAAATCCCAAACATGGAGCCCTCTTCTAAGGGTGGATGCATCCATTCTTTCAAGGTAGGGCAAGGTGATTTTTTTTTTTCTTTTATAAGACAGGAAAAAAAGCAGAGTGGTGATTTCCACCTCTTTATGATAATTTATTATTGAAGCACAGAGCCAGGAAATAAGAATTTGTTCCTTATCTGAGGATTCAAACCTCACTCACCATTAGATTATTTGACCATTCTGGGTACAGGAAGTTGTGATGTTGAGCAGAAAAGAATGCAAAAGTCATGCAGCCAAGAGAGAGAACAAGTGGTGACATGACTATCTCAGTTGTTAGAGCACTTACCTGGAACAGAAAAGCTTTGTATAATATTTCTAATCCCAAAACTTTTTTTCTATATTATTGCTAATGTCTCACCTCCTTTATTTTAAGGTAAACATGTTTAATTGAAAGTTCAGAGAGCATTACACAGCCATCTTCTGTTGCTTATCTTTCAAGACTGTAAAGCTCCTTTCAGAGTTACTGCTTTTCAGGATACAATCTCCCCTCCTACAAAGGATGACCCTAATTCCCTATTCTTATCCTTATGACCTTGCATTTGGCTGCACTAAAACGCATGTTTTTCAAGTAAGCCCAAGTTAACAAGCTATACAAATTGCCCTGTAAAACTGACCTAGCCTTATCCTTATTTACCACTCTACCGTTCTTTAGATCACTACAGACTTTATGAGCAATAATTTTATATTTCTGGAGCTGGTTATACACAGAAACTGTAAGTAGCAAACCGCCAGTCTGAAAAACCATCAGGAAAAAACTTGAGACTATTAAGGCTCTAGTTCTGAATTTTTTTACATTATTATATAAGCTAGAAAGACACAAAAAAGCAAAAATGTAACCAAAGTACTAAGTAATGAAAAAAGAATATGCTTCATATTCATTCACATGCACATTATTTTAGTGCATAATACATCCCCCCCAAAAAAAAACCACAAAGATTTAGTAATTCACTACCATCAGATATAAAAATTGGTAATATAACAACATGACAAAACTGAGTAGGCTTATTGCAAAATCCACTTACATTTCCTCACTACTTCATATAGAACAAATTTTTTGACAGATCCTTTTTACATGCTGCATCAACCTCAGAAAAATTAATTATTATGCATTTTGTTCTACTTCAGCTCCTCATTATTAAAGATGCAGGATCCTGCAGTTATCACATGACTACCTTTTACATATGCAATGAATACTTTTGACTACAAGTTTATCTATGTCCCAGTTCTGTATGTACTTAACATTGTGCATGTGTTGAGCTCAACAGGACTACACTCAATTACTTAAAGTTATGCTTGTTCCTAAGCGCCTGTAGAATCAGGATTGAGGTAAGATTGTCTCTGTGATAAAGGGCTAGGGGGTGTGCACTTTAAACCTTTTACTATTGCAGAACTTTACATTCACAGAAAGCCTACTCTATTTGCCCAGTATTTCTTGTTATTTCAATGGGACCTCTCATGTAAGTAGAATGAAGTATAAAAATTCATATATTTATAACCTAAATAGTGACATATAACTTAAAATGTCTACAAAATGCAATTTACTTTTAAAAACATACAATACATTTTACATTCTAAGGAAGATATAAGCCTTTTAGTACCCTTGTTCTAACTACTTTAAAACACATCTACCAAATAAAGCAATTTTTTTCAAATCTTTTTCTTTGCCACTTCTTTGAAGCTACTAAGCACTGAAACACCATGAAAGTTATTTCTCAACATATAATCCTTTAACATTCTATGATTCTATGAACTTACAAAATTAATCATAGTAACTCTGAAAATAAATAAGTTCATACCTTTTCCTTTCAGCTTGCTCTTTCAAATAAATATATTTGGAACACATTGGTTCTTCCTCCTTATTGTCCATGTCCTCTGCTGTAAATAAGATATTGTGACCTCTTCTGTCTAAAGTATGATAAACTCTAGAAACCAGTTGTAAATAAGGAGGTAATATAAAACTAGGAAAAGCAGTACATAGGTGATGAATGCCTGGATAATGTTGACATCTAGAAAGGAAAACAAAGAAATCAAGAATCTTGATATCCATTCTCTATATTCTAAAGTATACAGTTTATCAAATACTACATCATGACATACCTCAGACCATAGGATATAAATTGCTAACACAAATACTTGGCATAAAGTCCCTGGTAATTTCTACTAAAAGTAGGGATCTTATTATTTAGAAAAGAAAAACAGGTAAAAGCTAAGATGTTGGTAATGATTTTAAAGTAAAAAGTAAGTGCAGTAGTCACAATTTTACTTTCCCAACTTAAGTAGAGCTTTCACTTGCTGCACTGAAAACTTAACCAAGTAATGCAGATTTACAGCTTAAATTGGGTATGTGAATAAATGTTATGTTAAAATGTTACATATACATTCATCTGCAAATTCTCTCCCATGACAGAGTACCTTGTAAATACCCTTAAAACTTTGAATTAGTTTTATGATATGCTATCACTTGAACTTCTTCCTAGCTTTTCAATTCAGCTGTTGATTCTAGAGGAAATACCGGGTCTTTGACTACCTTTGAAAAGTTAGTAACTAAAAAATTCTACCATTTAACCCCCCAATCTAAGTTGTACTGAAGGTGATGAAAGTCTATTGACTTCCACAGGCCATGGATCAAATTCTAAAAACAGACTCCAGCTACTGTATGAACTCTGCAAAGTTAATAAATGTCTAATGGGGAGACAGTTACAATGCGAAGAGCAGTATATGGAAACTGTCTGAAATGTAAAAAACTCAGAAATGGCTCCCCAAATATATGCTAATTTCAATTAAAGTTCATAAGTGCCTTCATATTTTAAGATAAAATCCCAAATGAAAATGGTTAAAATTCCACTTTGAAATTACACCAAAGAGTTTTCGGATTTAACTATTTTTCTGAGGTTCTCCTGAGACAATGACACTTCCAACAATTTGGTTTTTTTTTAATGGGAACTACGCCTTATGTTATAAACAGATATTATAAAGGGGAAATCAGCAAGAACTACAAAATGAAGTAAGGAAAAACACAAGATTGATTTATTGTGCAATACATATTCAAGTTAGAAAAATAACATATTTGCTTACGTTTTCTGAAAAATAATGACAGCAAAAAAGTAAAAGATAAAAATCACACATGTAGAAAAAAAACATGAAAATAAGTGTAGTATAAGAGAAATTTGACTCATAATCAAGAAATTATCACATCAAGTATATACCAGATATATCTCAGTTACATTAATACAGCTTGAGTACCTAAGTTTATAGGCACATGACAAGCCAATAGGAAAGAGAGTCAGTAAGTCTTTTTATTTTAATTAAAACTGCTCAAAATATTTTTTCTCAAGCTATACAACTTTAATATATAGAATATTAGCCTAGTTACTTTATGCTTCAACAAGACAGCTTCACCAGATCTTACAATCCAAAGTCCCTACTGAAATCAGTGGCATTTTTGCCTGAATAAGAACAGGGTCAGGGCTATGAAATAAAATGTGAAAGATAAACATAAAAATGAAATATCCAGTTTGAAAAGCAACTCAATCGTACAATACATGAGACTGATTAGGATTTAAGGCATGCTTACAGCAGCCCCATTTACCGCAAAGAATATTTTTTTCTTTAACTAATTGAATACATTTACAGCATGAATGGAAATAAGTAACTGTTTTGGAGTATGAAATCAGAGATAAGTGCTTTAATAAGCAGATCACATTAATTTAAAATTAGAAAGAAATATTTCACAGTACTTTTTTAACTCGATAGAGAGTATATCATCTTCATAAACGTTTATAGTAATTTACCTCAGGATGCTCTAACACAGTTCACTTTCTCTGCAATGCAATTACCACACAATTAAAAAAAGAAATAAAAATAGATGGCAAACAGTTTAACTTTGAACTTACAACTTTTGGAGTGATTTCTGTAAATGATAGCAAGCAAAATAATTTTAAAATTAGGAACTTTTTCCTAAGTTTTGTTATTTACTTTAAATAAATAAAAACAAATTGAATGTTATTTAACTGCATTATCATTACTGCTCTTGTGTACAAGTTTATCATTTCATTGAATGAACTAACCGAATGCTTTATCAATGTAAACTGAAATATTTGGGGCATGCTGCAGGTAAAGGTGAATGTTTTTACAGCACACACTCTCCTAAAACAGACTATTTATCATTCTTTGAAAAAAGGGGACATGAAAAAACAATACTATGTGTGTGGCCTACATTACCTTCACTTAATGCACTAAATACGGGTTTTTTAGAAAATTGTGCCGTTTCTGCACCATTGATAATCTGACAGTAAGTATTTATTGAAGGTAAAACACTCATTGTCTGCTGACACTATTTGTTTTAATATATAATCTTGCTAACCAAATGATCTTTAAGCAATGCAGATAAGCAATGGCATGCAAAGGGTCACTTAAATGCCAATTTGACTGTTTCATAAACTTAAGCATTCTTTTCCCATGACTATTCTCAGCTACTTAATTGAAAGTATTATCCATTTACAAACTTCAGGCCTGCCATAAAAAGGCTCTCTTCTGTATCCAATAGACCTTTCGGGACCCTAAGAACAACAAAAGCTAATAATTAAAGTTTCTTCTTTCTCCCCCCCCTTTTCTCAATAGAGAAGTGAAGAAGCCTATGGTACATCTAAACAAAGCTATCTATAAAGATCTTATTAGCAGTGAAGACCATAAAACTGAAGAGTCTCACTTGACACGGGATGGACAGGATCAGTTAAATTAGGACACGGTCTGTACTACTTTTGTAATCTGCACTCCTACTACAGAATGACAGATACAACCTATGACAAGAGCAAGGTAATAAGCAGTTGTCCTTAAATTACAGCTCTCCATGTAAAATCTCCTGAATTTCAGACAAGCACTGACTGTAATACAAATTCAAGTTAATGAATTTTTAATACATCTTCTCTATTTAAAGATGATGACTTACAGCTGGCATTGCTTATATTAAATTTGTGGTATTTTCCATTGTTTGTTTTTAATTATTTTGATTAGATTATGCTTGGAATTGTATGGACAATTCAACCCCCACATAAGCAACTTCAGTTTCTGCTGCAGTCAAGAGAAGTTTCATCTGCATACAGCAGGACTGAATAGGCCCTCTGGATTTTAAAAAACATAAATCAGAGCTATTTCAAGGAGACAAATAGCAAATTAAAACTAGTGATACCAAACTAAACTTCATAATTTAGATCAGGAATTGCAAGGGTTCAGATCCAAATTTGGGGGGATGGCATTATTTCCTCTCCAAACTTATCTATCATACTATGCACTAATAACTTCATATATTTTCAGTATTTTTCTTATAATAATGAAATAAGATTAAAAAATTACTTGACATTTGAAGCCTGAGGAGGCAAACATTGTTGCAAGTCGTGTTCCTCTTGTAGCTCTTTCTGAACTTCATCTGGTTTAATTTTTGATATTGCTTTTCCTTTCACCTGTAGCACATCTGAGGATGGAGCCTAAAATGTTCATGAACAGAAGATAAACACAGTGTTACAAACTGGTAAGTTATATGGGTATTTTTACACCCACTCTGGAGCAGAACAAGGAGCAATGGCACACAAGCAACTCTGACCATCAGAAAACACAATTCAATTAAACTATAGTAGTTTAGAACTGATGTCACTACACAGATCACAGCAGTGCCCACAGCTATTTAGGATATAGAATAAGCAGAAAAGTGTGATAAAGCAAAATTTCCAATGTGCCCTACCTAAATAGCATTTCTGAATAGCATATAAGATTAGTGTATTTCAATATATTATGAAAAGAATAATCAAAAGAGCATCAAAATCATATTACTATTCAGAACTACTAAACTTAGAAGAGCATGAACACATCTAAAATTGGTATTATATTTTTACACAAATTCAAACAGATACACATGGTTTAAAGGATGATGTTTTTAGAAAAGTTTCTTCAAGGTTACGTTTATTAAATACAGGAACTTCAGCAGGAATACAGGTGTAAGGAATTCCTAGTGTTTCCACCCACAGCTGCTCATTCCTATTTATTAGAGCACCACCTGCTTAGTTGTGCCAAAAATTGTTTTTTCACATTATGAAATAGATCAGATAACTGATCCATGCTGAAAAAAATAGTAAAAAAAAGTGTGGAGGGAAGGCAGAAATTAACCTAGATCTCTAATTCCCTTTCTAGAGTGTCCTCACATAGAAATTGCCAGGGGCAGCTCAGTGTAATCCAGGAGCAAGAGCAAACAGCAAGGAAAGGGAACTACTGAAGTCATCATTGCTGCCAAAGTGTCTACATCTGTTTCATAAAACTCAGCTACAGAATCTATACCCTTGTGCTGCTTTTTCCACATTGTGATGACCTCCAGAGTTCCCTTCCAACCTCAACGATTCCACAGTTCTGTTTCCTGCAGACTGTTAAACATCTTCCTAAAACAGACTAGCAGTGCCATCAATAAAAAGGGTTCTTCTGAACTCCCCTTAAAAGCTTGCATACATAACACAACAAAGCAAGTTAAAAAAAAAAAAGTATAGTCATAGCATAACAAAGACAAGCAGAAACAGAACACCATAGTGGGAAAAATGAATTTTAAAATGTTTTGTCTTGAAAAAATTTTCTCTCTCAATATGAAAAGTAAGTCCACTTTTTTTTTCCAGCTCTTCCTGATATACCATGGTAATTACTTCTGTAAGGCTGGCTAGGTTCAGTTTATAGGAACCCAAAGAAAACAATTGTTGTAACCAAATGCCTTTCTAATTAAGATTTTCAGTCACATATCTGGTTAAATCACAAAAGCATAGGATTTTACTCTTCTTTGTCCACTCATATGCTTTATTTATCCCAGAATATGACTGGGCACAATGCCTATGTCTACTGATAACTTCAGCAATATTTAATTTCTCAGAAGAAATCACTGCATGAAAAAATTATGGAAGTTTATATTTCATAAACAAGTATATTAATCACCAATTAAAAGATACTGAGAACTGCAGAAGATACCAAAATGAGTCACGACCTTCCAAAAAGGCTTATTCAAAATTAAAATGGTTTCATATATTGTTAGTTTATTTTTGAAACCTACAACACTGTTTACATCAGCACATAAATGAAAAAATATGAAGGACCGAACTCAGATATTTGATGTTTACCAGAGAAACTGGAAGTCAATAACAATTTTACATAGAGAAAATAGGCTAAAAAAAATAAGGAATACATAAAAGTTTGAAAGTAATAGGTTTACCTGAAAATGTATCATTAAAATGAGTCAAATATAAGACTACGATTTTTTGTTTTTGAATGTCAGGTAAATGTTTGTGTCATGATCTCTTGTCCAATTAAAAAAAAAAAAAAACCAAACAAAAAAAAACAACCTGATTGGATGCATTGCCATTACCAGCTTTTGGAATGCCTAGATACTCAAATAATTTGAAAAAAAATGCCATGTAAGTGATATCCAAAGTAACAGAAGATACTTAACAACATTTGTCGGTCTTTGACACCAATATGGCTAAAGAAAACCTCCAAAACTAAAATTAGAGCAGCTACTATTTTAAAATCATAAGGCAAAGTTCTGTGTTCTGTTCTTTTTTGTGAAACAGATCACGAAGGGGAACTTCAACACACTTTTGCTAATGAATTATGGAGACTATACTAAGTAGAGGAGAGTACCTTTAAGCACAAAATCAGGGAACATGACCCAACACATTTACTATTAGATGGACATTTTAAATTTACATAATCTCGTATTTTATTTCATTTTCTTTGTAGAAATACCAGTGAACTAACATACAACTTTTTAATAAAAATATTCATGTAATTCAGTTACAGATGTAACATAAAATTACAATAACTAAAGCAAATATCTGCATTTTTTCATCTGACTGCTTTGTGTATAACCAAATTTGCATGTTCATCTGCACAATCAATCAATTTATCTTGAAATTGCATGGGCCCTGCAGCCCACTAAGCAAAGCAAAACAATTTCAAAAATAAGATGTCACAAAAACATGCCAATGAATAGTGTTCTATTAGAATTACTAATACACAGTACATTACTGTTACTCTGTATAGAAATAGTTCTGATACAGATGCGATAGAGCTTTTAGCTAATTCATATGGGTTCTTAAAAACATTCCTCTTTCTTTTCCTAAAATTTTGTCTCCATTATTTTTTCCACGTATAAAAGTGAAAGCATGCACCTTCAAATTAAACAATATATTTAAATTACATAGTACTTGTGTTAAATAGAACCTAATGTGTGTTATCTTTTCAGGTGCCAATCTTGCAAACTACTTTGTGTTGTAAGATCACTGAACACACACTGATGGTTGGTGTTGCAACAATACCAGCAGTGCATTACAGAAGTGGCATGCTGCCCAAAATAATACTGTCTAAAAAACATCATCGCAGTACCCCAGTACTCTTTAAATAACTGGGAAACTGTTGTGTTGGCAAATAGCATATAATTTAGAAGTAATAAATAATCTTACTATATTCTTGAATATTATAAAAATTACCATCAGTGTAATTGCACTGTTTATTTACACATCATTTAGCATATTTAGTTTAGTAACCAATCGATAACTGATGTTGCAGAGTATACTCTCAAAACTACCTGCAAACATCCTTATTAATTATATAAAACATTATAGCCAAGTACAAATGGCACATAAGATTTCAGTTACTGAAGGATTAGAAAGATTTCTGACCTATAGACAGACAAATATTGTAAGGAAAATTTCAAAACACAGTATTTTTTCTAATTTAGCAGAATTTTTAAGAAGTAATATAATTTCATTTTCATCCATTTTCTTCAACAGAAGAACTCTAACCCATCTAACAGAAATAATTTTGCTACCACAAAGGTTGCTAGGAAATATGAATCCTTAGCTATAGAAGAATGCCTGCCAACTGGAACTGCTCAGGCCAGCATCACCAGGTCACTTAGGGCTCTACTTCATGTCCACTGTAGCACCATTGCAGAATGCAGTGCCAGAACTGATGGGGAGTTTCTGTCATCCCCCTGTGACTCGCTCCCAGAGCTCGCCTGTGCCTCAGCTCTTCAGGGTAAGCTGTGTGCATCTTTGGTTCTTGGCTATCCTAAAATTGATCAGGAAAGTTGGTTGCTAACGCTCTGGAATTCTAGGCGCGTGCCTACCTCTCGATATCCCTTTCTCGCTGCAGCCTGGAGAGACACAATCAGAGCCAAACTACAGTCAGTGGGAGGAGCTGAAGAAGCAGCTGAAGCAAGGCCCTTAGACATTCAGGTTTCTCATTTTGACTAGACCTCTGCCTTATGGCAACTAGACCTTGAAACAACATACTTGCAAATACCGGGCCATCAACAAGCATCCCACATGTGTGTGTCTCATCCTCTTTTGATTTTGGTCCCTTTATCTCCTTTTCAACATCTGTATCTGTCTTCCCATGTAGCTTACCCAATCTTGTGTTCATCTCATATATTTAAGTTTAGGCCAAGACTATGTGGTATCTCTGCACGTAACACTGCCTAGTGGAAACGTATCCCATTCTTGGTTGTCCTTCTCATTATACCATTGTAAACATAATAAACGGTGTTATTCTGTTTTACAATTAGCATATATAACAACTTTAAGGTAAAGTAATCATTTACATCAAGCTGCCGAAGGAACCAGGTTAGGGTTTTATTTTAGTATCTGGTTATAGCCTTGAAATACCAGAATGCTAGAAACTGACAACATATGAGAAAAGACATTATTTGGTATTAGCAACAAATTTGTCCTCTGTGGGACTGTCTCTATAACCTTGACGTGTGTTCTCCACTAAAAATCTAAGCTTTATAGAGTTAATATCCTAATGACAGTTTTTGTCATGTGTGAAATATTGCAGAACCAAAAGGATATAGAGCATTATGCCATTTTCCAGGAAGGTAACCACTTGTTAAATGTAGATTAGGATTCTATTTATACATTGTTTCATTTGTAATCTTCTTTCCAATCTCATAAAGAAACGCCTAACCCAACATTTGACCGAATGAACCTTAATTTGTTTTTTCCTCTAACCTTAAGCTGCAAGACCAGTACGAAGACCTGTTTTATAGAAATCTTCTTTTAAAGGGCAGGTGGTAAGGAAACAGCTTGCAGACCTCTGTATGCTCTAAAGCATCTAATCCATAAGCATGGGAAAACTAGTACTATCTCACAATAGTACTAAACCTGCTTACCTGCTTCACCTGCTTATTACATGTTAACAGCTCATCTTTAGGCCAAGATTCATTTTCCGTTGCTTGAGGTTCTTTCTGAACTACTGGTGACTTCTGGGGGAAAGGGCGGGGGGAGGGGGGGATCAATGTAAGAGGTAAATGTACAGTTTGGTTTTTTTTAAACACTTTTGTGCTCCCTGACACATAATTCAGTACAATATTTATTATATGCGATTATTCTTTCATCATTCATGCATTTTATGAAGCACCTAGAACATTGTATCAAATTTTTTCTTAAGCCAAATATTACCTCAACAGCTAACTAGATTTCCAAAAATAAATACAGTAATAGGCAAAGGACCTACAATGAATAACAGTAAATAATAATATTTATAAAGATTTCTTATCAAAGATCTGGTCTGTTTCTTCTACAAATTGCACTTGTAAGAAGAAATTGCAAAATGTAAGAAGAAACATACATCAGAAATTGGTATCAAGAGATCTATGATCCTTTAAAGCAAATAAATCATTAATGCCTCTAAACATTAAGCAGTACCCCAGACATATCTAAGTTTAAATAGATATGTTTTAAAAACAGTTTGACTGATAGGCATAGAATGATGGGTACTAATATATATATATGAATATAGATGAATTGTTTACGATTCCATCACGCTAATCGGCATGCTACTTAATAAAAGCAAAATTCTTTATATCCAGCAGTTGGGAGTATCAAACCCCATAAGAAAAGGAATGAACAAGAGACACAAAAGAGAAAGAGAGAAAAATAAAGGTATACTTGTGATTTATGAAGTACCAAAATGTTTTCAAGGACTATTTCATTTCCTTCCCAGTTTTATCAGTTTAAAATATGAACTACCTATCTTAACAACTCTGCAAGCAAATAGAAGCACTATTAATTTATTATATTTTAACATTCCTAGATAATGCAGAATGTTACCAGGCTTGCTTGGTGAAAACTTGGCAGGACTTGAGATTTAGTTTTTATTTCCTCATGTTCAGTTGGTGCCTGTTGTATAAGCAAGAGAACTACCAAACAAGAATGCTAAAAAAAATATATTATTCATACTACCTTACAGAACAAAACAACATCAAAACAATATATATGCATAAATTAAAGTTTGGGTCTTCATTAAACAAATTAGTTTGAAAGCAAGAAGTACATTCAGAGACAAATGATCTTAGGCTCATCTTTTGCAAACGCTTACACACATGCTTAACTCTTTACTATAAATAATTTCTCCACGGAACTGCTTATAGTAGAGAAGTTTAAAAGCTGAGTGCAATTTTCAGTTAATCATTTTCTCCACAGAAGAAAATTATAATTGCTCCACTAGCAGAAAAGCTACTACAAAATTTGAAGTTGTTCTTAGTTCCCAGACATACTATAATTTCTAGTCAAAGGAACAGTTCAACAAGTCCCCTTCTGATTACAATATATCCATACAAAAAAAAGCAAAAATAAAGCAACAGCAACAACTCTCAAAACAGATGGTAGTTTTAAGGACAGTGTGCTTTTGAAGCACCTGGTTAGCATACATGTACGTAACTCGGCACACACGTACTTTACCCTTTGTGCCATACACTGGCTTGAGGAACCAAGTTTTAAAGATAACAATAACAAACAGAAGTATCACATCTAAACTACATTTCATTTTAGGATACAGTTCTTCAAAACTGCTACGGAAATATTAAATATTTCTGGGGAAAATATTTCAGAGGCACAAGTTGATGCAAAAATGCATTAAAGCTATCAGTTGAATACGTGTTAGAAACAGTCTGTCACGTCGTGAAAAAAAATCTTTCCTGGCACTGCAAATGTCCATTTGCTCTTTTAATGTAAGAACCTTCCACACAGTAGAATTTTTATTCCATTGAGTCTATTGTCCACCAAGCTATCTAAAAATATTTTTTTTTAATGCCTACAATTTTTTGCATTGAACTTTAATACCACGTAAGAAGCATATTCTGAGCTGTAAACATTTTTTCCTTGCATATTAGAAAACTAAAAGGAAAAAAGGAGGAGTCTCCAGGCCAACACAAAGTGATAAATGTATATACTACCACAAAAATTTAAACTATAAAGCAATAAAAAACTATGGCCTTGCAGAATATTGTATATGTTGGTGTTTTGCTTTTAACCAAAGCCTTAGTAATTTATCTACCTTTGACAGAAAAGACAGCTTAAGAAAATAACAATTCATATTACATATTTTTTCATCACCATGAGAGCAAGGAATTAAAATAGAGGAATGTAGTAACAGCTCAGACTAAGAGGAACAGATTCAGCACTATCTTCTCAAGCTATACCAAACAACCTTCCTCTTCTTTGCAACATGCATATTTTCAAACATGGTGATTACCATGAACTATTAGTTATTACAGTCCATCTTAGCCAACTGTAATTCTTTCCCCATGCAATTTATTACCCAATTAATGGAATCAAAGACAAATTTTCACGAAGGCTTCCATTCAACCAGAATGGATCAACTCACATTTTTAAACTATTGCATAATATGGAAATTACAATTTTACATATTAATTTTCCTGTTCTGTCAAAACCAACAGAATTATATGAGCAGGTATTATCTTACTTTCATTTTAGACACCTGTACATGTTATGCGATTGCTTTCCTTTGTTGGGTGTGGTGTTTTCTCCTTTGTCCACTCCCCATGGGAGAATTGCAGGCACAATGCTATTGTGTTATTTTAATAAAATGATGTGTACCGTCTATGTATGTACTATGGGCTGTGTGTTTGCATTAACAAAAACAAGGCCAAAGAGGTGTGATCTAACTTTGGGAAATTAAAGTGTTGAGAACTGTGGCAACTCTTGATTCTTGTGGGAATATGTTCTTGAATATTCTGTCCATTCTTGAGGAAGCTGTTTCCTGCACTGATATTTTAACCTTGTGATAGAAACTTCTACTATGCCTTTAAAAAACAGCTTTATTAGCCATAGCCTTCCTCTTGCAGGTGTCGAAAACTATTTCGGTACCCGAGCACCTTGATAATTCATCAGAAACCATTTTAACAGTTTCAGTCATTTTGGTATGTCTGTGGTATCTTTTGTAGCTGAAAAGACTCATTGTAAGTCCTGACATACAGAAAATTAATTTTTTTTTGTTGTTTGGGCTTTTTTTTTAATAATTACGTTTAAATTTATCTTACTTAAATATTTTCATCTGATATTTCTTCGATTCCTCATTTGATAGTTACTTGCTATTAAAATAAATTATCTTCCTCTCTGTTTTGACAGGAAAAGTCTCTATCACCAGTGCAGAAAAGACCCTGATAAATGACAAAACTAAGTCAATCTAGATGTGTGAAATATTTTAAAACATTATTTTAACATGGTGAATTTATATAAATTACTTATACACAAACATAGCTAATTACCCTGTACTCCTTTGAGAAAGCTTGAAACTCTGGGAAACTACAATCTATCTGATTAAAAACAATTTGTTCTCATATTATAACAGTAGCTTACTGACCTAATGAGGATTAGTCTCCCATTTTGTTAGTTCTTGCCCCATAAAGCCTGTAGCATTTTTAAGACAAGCATAAATGATGTGGGCCTAATGATCATAAGGAACTGGAAAGTGATTGTTGATAAAATGTAACAAACTGTACAACTGGATTGTTTTTAATTAGTTGTTTGCACTGGTAAATTTGAAGAAATAAACAGATAGATTTCAGAAGTCCACACATGTAACCCATCTATCCAACATCTCTCCCTAGGCAGTTTCTTACAATGTTATGAAAAGAAAACATACTTTTTTAAAAAAAATCTAAAGTAATGAGTTAACTGTTCTAGGGAAAAAAAAAAAAAATCATGTATTCAGAAGTGGTAGTGTCCACCCCTGAAGACTGAGCGGCTCCCTTCAGCAAGTGACAGGAAGTGCCATAGCCTTTGCCATGATTACCCTTATTGAGCATAGTCAGTAATGTGTGCTTCCTGAATTACTAATGCAGTATCAAACTCATAATAAAAAGCATCATGGTCTGGATTTAGCTACATTTTAACGGATGCTAAGACCATGAGAATAACCTTCCATAAGCCACCTGTAAACAGAAAATAGGAAAACCAATAGGAAGAGCTAGGGTTTTCCCACTTAAAGAGAACTAAATAAAATAAATTTGTGTCTCCTGTTCATTTCCATGACACTTAGAATACACCTTATAGCACCTAAAGGGAAAAAAAAAAAAAATCTTTTCAATAAGCCTCTTAAAAACACTGTTTTATCAGAAAGCAATATATGATCTGTTGTGTAATTTTCATGTCAGCTGAAATATAAAGAACATACAGAGCAAATAAGTGAGATACTGTAAAGTTATAAGCAAATACTTGTTTGCATTTGCGTATAGATATAAAGGACATACAAGTCTATCTTTTTGTGAATTTTAACAATAATTAGTCTCCATCAAACTACTAGTGAGAGACTATTAATGCATTACAAAGAAAATCCTCTCAAGGCCTCCCTATTGAGATTAGCTGACAAGAGCTAGAGATGTTTTTTAAAACTAAAGTATATTTTACTTTGGCTTCCTGCTAGTATGGTGCATTGTATAGTCCTCATTTAATAGAAGCATTCAAATTTCATGTTACTTGTCGAGAACAAACACGTTAATTTAGTTACCACCCTCACAAGCTCATCTGAGGTACCAATGAACTGATCCGCTGAAAACAATAACTAACTAAAGATTATGAGCTGCAGGTTCATCACCAAGAAAGCTGAACATCAAGCTGAAAACCAAGAAAATGCATTTCTGAAATGAATATAAACACCCTCCTATGGATAGTAAATCCAACATATAACTTAATAACTCAAAATACTTCAGGGGTAGCAACAAGCCTCAAGGCAACCAAATTACTCTATTTGGAAATTATATTATTCTTATAATAGAAATTCTACTTTTTAACAGAAAACATGGTAGGAATCATTATTCATAACTGATATCTCTCAAAGGAAACGGGGCTAAGTACTAATGTCCCACCGAGCTGGCATTCCATTCCCCAGAAAATGCTCTTTTCGATGCTGGGGGAAAAACAGTGTTCAGCCCCCACAGCAATATCATAAGCTATCAGTGCTAACCAGTCATCAATGCAAAATCAAGAATAAGATAAAGAGAACAGAATATTTTTTGTAAGAAATGAAAACCACATTTAATTCTGAGAGCTTGTTTTCATTTTAGTAGTTCTGTTCTTTTCCTAGGTATTTGTTTCATTTAAAATACATTGCTAACTTCATTAGAGAAGGCAAGCCGTGAAGCTCAGCGTAAAGTAAATAAAACATGCATAATAATAATAAAGAATTGCTAGAGTCTTCATCCTATTTATAAGGTCACTTGCGTTCAAAAGACACCTGCTGCAAATGCCTTTGATTAAAAAAAAAAATGCAGTCAGCAAGGGTGTCATTCATCCTCACTAATGTCCATATGTCCACACCTAAAAAAAACATTAAACAACAAACAACTGGACGAGAAAGTCATTACCAAGTTCAAATTTTCCTTTTACTTTGAACCTGATTAACATAAGTTTTAGAAATAAAGAATTAAACATCATAGTACTCCAGAGGTCAGATTTTCAAAGCTCACTGCCCAGTAGCTCCCACTACAAACAACAGAAAATCAGTTCACTTCAAATTAAGAACATCAGGACTTGCAAGAGGCCAAACTTTTAAAATCTTAGCTAGAACATAAGTCATATTTATAAAAGAGTAAGAAAAAACACACAATGCAGCATATGTTACTAATCACTAATAATTATTTTGGGTAAGTTGAACATTAAATGGTTTTCCAGATCCAGGATCTTCTTTACCCCTCTTCCTTGAAGTATTTTTGTTTCCAGCTGGCAAATTTCAACTAGAGAGAACAGTCCCAAATTATTACATTCCTAAAACACAAGTCAAGCAATGAAGAGGGATCATCTCAGTGCTGCCACACCAAGGAAAGTCATCTCTGATTTCAACCCCAACTGAAATACACCAGAAAATATAGAGAATGGAGACACTGTGAATGCCTCAACCGCACAAACAGCTCTCAGAAGAACAGAACAGAAAATCAAATTAGAGGACATAAATCTATTGGAAATGCAGTTTCAGACATTGCTGCTCATGGACTTACACATTGAAATTAACTCAGTTCAGGATTCTTTTTTCTCCTAACTTTTGTATTTAAGCAAAAGACAGTCAATCTCACATTAAGGGAACATAAGGTACTACACTTACATTCTATGCGAGATACTCCATAATCATAAAAGATAGCATTTTGATAATTGTGGGAAGCAATGTCCTTTATCATCACCTAAAACACGGGTTCATATGCTTTTCATCAGTCTTCCATACTTCCTTGCAGAGGCAGTTGCTACTGAAAAGGAGTAGTTCACCCTCCATGGGTCTACTCATTCCATGGCATCCTTAACAAGGGCTAGCGTGAATACCAAGTGTGACAGTGATTTTTGTGAGATAAGTTTCAGCCCTCTTGGAACTAGAACAAAACTATCAGTCTGGCTAAGAGAGGACGAAGAGCCATCTGACAGTAAGTTACTAGTCTAGTTAACAAATGAATCAGCAACCCTCTGGTGAAAATCTAGGAAAGCTTTCTGTAGCATCTACCTGATGTTTAGTATTACTAATATCTCCTGCTGTAATTAGTTGAAATGACTCTCTTACAGCTGCTTACACAATCTGCCTAACTGTGACAACAAAGAATTTGTCTTATTGAGACTTCACAAGCTAAACAATAACTAAAAGAAGCAATACTTCCTACTATGCCAAATGCATTTAATGCACTTTTTCATCTGTCAGACTGGAATGTCATCTTAAAAACGGGAAAGTAAAGAAAAAGATGTATTAAACTATAAGCAGTACAATAAAAATAACACCCCAAAAGAGGTTATGTTTTAGTATATTTTGATATTGGCTCATTTTTAAGGGACATCAAAAAAACTGGCAGAAGAAAGAGTGAAGAGTATTCCATGATACATTAGTGTCTTTATCCATTTGTTTTGTCTGGCTTCTGTGTTGTAACACATTGTAGGAGCTGGAAAAAAAATATACAACTCTTATAAAAGTAATATTTACCCAAGAGAAAAATATTGCTCTTGTTCTGGTTCACCTACTTCCATTTTTATGTTGTAGCTCTCGCCAAGAACACTCTCCAGGAGTTCTTTGATCGTCTGGTCTGAGGGAGATGGAGAAGTAGACTGCAGGGAAGCAATTATTTCATCAATAGACCTTGCAACCACTTTCACAGGCAATGCTGGTGTGGAAGTAGGCTCTTCAGGTTTGCTCTGCTGGAAGTTCTTCTCGTATATTTTTGAAGTGTCTGGTCTAGTCACATCTCTTGCCTCTTCCAACTGTTCTCGAGCAGACCTCACACTTGGCTGCTTGCTTCCTTTTCTCAGCACTCTTCCCGATTCAACATCTAAATCTTGTTGCTTTGCTTTTGAAATCACTCCGCTTCTCTTCTTACAGCTTTCCCTGGTTATTTTTCCCTTTCTTGAAATGTTTTTACTTGTATCAGAATCTGTAGAGCTAAATTCATCACTACCTTTAATCACAGTATCTATTTCTTCAGTTTTATCTCTTTTTATATTCTGGGGATCCATCTGTAGCATACACACTCTATCCTTTATTTTACTAACAGCTTTTGTCTTGTCTAATGAGATAGGGGAGCTATTAACATGAAAATTAGACCTGCAGTAACTTGGCTTCTGAGGTGGTGCTGGGTGCTTGACCATTACAATTTTTTTAGTGGTACCTGCAAATGATGCTATTACTGGCAGTTTTACAGCTGTACGTTCATGACTACAAGTGGCATTTTCTCTGTTAACTTTTTCAGAGCAACTTCTATGATTTTTGTCAGCACTGTCTTCTTCCACAGATTTATTTCCTTGAGTCATCACCCTGAGATCAGGAGCTTGTTTCTTCATGTCTCTTACTTCAGAGGATATCCTTACTTTCTGTGAACATCAGAGCACCCAATGAATTAATTAGGAATATTTTTATTTATATTCATGACATGCTTATGTGGACTCTTTGACCTCTGGAGAGGATAATGTTCTTAACTGATACAATTGATCTGATGTTAAATCTTCCAGTAAGGGGTAAATGCTCACGTTTCTAGGAGCAGTAACTATTGCTTGTTTGATCTTCAGACTATCCCACTGAGATTCCCTGCATATAGTCTCATGTTCCTTAATCATGTTCAGCTCTTCCACATAACTCAGCCCAGAGCACTCATGTTTTCTAGTGATTTTCTTCCACTGTATGCAGCCTGTAAATTCAAACAGAAATGAGTTTTTGTACTTTATATCCCAACACAGAACCCAATCTTGCAAAGACTGCTTCATTTTGCTAAGGGCCCCATTGATCTTAACAGGACTGTTCTGAACGGGTATAATTAAGCACCAGCAATGCCTATTAGCATTTCACCTGAGGAAACAAATGAACCATTTCTAACTCTGGGAGCATAAACTGGGAGATGGACAGAAACTCCCAAGAGAGAAAAAAAAAAATGAGAAACACGTTCTTGAAGTAACCACAAAAAGCTTTCCACCTACAAAAACCAGCGACGCCTCCAAGCCCCACTTCTCCCCCTCGAGCAGGGAAAGGGCCTCCTCCCCCCAGAAAAGTACCTGACAGCCCCCCGCGCCCACAGCCGGGCCGCCGGCAGGGCAGGCGCGGCACAGGGCAGCGTCCCAGCCTCGCACCGACACCGCCCCCGCGCAGCGGGGCTGCTAGTCTCCCCCCGCACGGCACTGGCGGCCTCGGGGACGACGACGAGCCGGGCCCGCAGTCCCAGGAGGCACCAGAGCCGCCGCCACTGCCTCTTAAGGCGGCGGGCCGGGGAAGGACGCGCTCCGTAACCGAGCAACGAGGCGCCCGCTGGGAGAGAGAGCGGGCAGCGCCAGCTGCCACCCCTAGCGGGCGCCCCCTGCCGGCGGGGAGGGCCCGGCCGGGGCCACGCCAGGCTGGGGCTCCCATGGCCTGCCCCTCCCCCTCCCGTGGGAGGCAGGGACGTGACGCCTGCCACGCGTGGGGCTTTGGTGGGAATTCACTCCCTTGAGCGAGCTTATATCCTGGGCTGCATCAAAAGAAGCATGGCCAGCAGGTCGAGGGAGGTGATTCTGCCCCTCTACTCTGCTCTGGTGAGACCCCACCTGGAGCACTGCGTCCAGCTCTGGAGCCCTCAGCACAAGGACATGGAACTGTTGGAGCGGGTCCAGAGGAGGGCCACAAAAATGATCCGAGGGCTGGAACACCTCTCCTACAAGGACAGGCTGAGAGAGTTGGGGTTGTTCAGCCTGGAGAAGAGAAGGCTGCAGGGACACCTTACTGCGGCCTTTCAGTACTTAAAGGGGGCCTATAGGAAGGATGGGGACAATCTTTTTAGCAGGGCCTGTTGTGACAGGACAAGGAGTAATGCTTTTAAACTAAAGAAGAATAGATTTAGACTGGCTATAAGGAAGACATTTTTTACAATGAGGGTGGTGAAGCACTGGAACAGGTTGCCCAGAGAGGTAGTGGAGGCCCCATCCCTAGAAACCTTCAAGGTCAGGTTGGATGGGGCTGTGAGCAACCTGATCTGGTTAAAGCTGTCCCTGCTCACTGCAGGGGGGGTTGGGCTAGATGATCTCTAAAGGTCCCTTCCAACCCAAAGCATTCTGTGGTTCTAAGTTTCAGCGTCATCTGGAGACGTTGTTAGAGAGATTCAAGCTGAACCATGGTTTTCTGAAGGCCATGGTATGGCCAAGGGTGGTTGTGCCGTTGTAGCCTCATTTCTCCTCTGTGTGTGGCAAACCTTGTTCTGCTGTCACTCACAGGCTCTTTAAAGTTGTGCACTAAAAACCAAACGTGTGAATGGCATTGCAGGGGATTTGTGTGCCGTGCAATGCAGCCGCTTCCTAAATGCAATTACAGATGCATTTTTCCTGTCAAACTAATTTTCCTAATTGTCAAAGAGTAGCTTGGAGATGAAAGCCCAACTCACCTGCATTTGACTTGTTTATCATCATCAATAAAGTTTCAGTCATCGGGATTTAATTTACAATACTAGGGATTGCCTGCAACAGGATAGACTCCATCTCAGACTCCACAAACTGATCAGCTTTGCAGTACTAACATCAGCAAAAAGTCTGAGGCCGGTGCTCTGGGAGGAATCCTGACTCCATGTCTTGCAGTTTTACTAGCCTGTCCTTCAAAGAGCAGAGGTATCAAATATATTTGACAGCTGTCTGGTGAAAGTTAAATTTTAACAGTAGTTCTTTTCACACATGAAGTATGAAGTAAAAAGTGGACCAAGAAAACGTATCACCATTTCAGTGTCCAACAACTGTAGGGATGATAACATGTGCCAAAAATCATCAAACTTCAGGAAAGAAATAAAAAAATTAACATAAAAATTAAAAGAGAATCTGAAAAGTCAAAGTGAATCTATCAAGATGGTTATAACTATGGCACAAACCTACAAGGTCACATTGACCAGGTTCCCAAGAAGGCTGGTTGTCTAGAACACAGGCAAAGCGAAGCAGCTTATAGCAGTAAGGGCAGGGGAAAGTTTCCTGCATATAATCTGAACTCAAAGCACTGGAATTTCCATGAATCTCTGGGCTGTAACAGTTCACAAAATTATGTTTGTAATCCACTTATGTCTCTTATGGTGGGTAAAAATAAAGTCTTTTTTTTTTTTTTTTTTTAAATTCAGTTTGGATCTCCAAACACCTGTGTGATAACAAGGAACTGTAGGGACTAACTGCAAATATTGGATTCAAATGTCACTCAACTGATTGAAAGGCTCCACTGATCCAACAGACAAATGTCTTCTATTATCCTCTCCTTTCTTTGTAGCTTTCAGCTACAGCTTTGTAGCTTTTTTTTTTCCCCTACCTAACTGTATTCCTGGTGTTCAAGGGGGTAGCCAGTGTACTTCTTGAAAACAATGCTTCTTACACTGGGCTAGATGACCCACTTTTAGCTTGCTAATGCAAATAAAATCTTGTTGAAGATGAAAAACTCATTAGCCAATCACATTACATCCCAATTAATAGCAGGTTTTCTTCTTCTGATAGCAAGATAACTCATTAAAGCCCTATAATACACCCTAGGAAGCCTACCTATTGCTGTCTAATTTGTTCCTCCCTCTCTCTAGCAGGAATCCCAGAGTAGCTGGAGTAGCAAAAGGTGAATGTGAATCTGTTGATCTGTGTTGAAGGATTCCCATTAGCTTTCCCATTCCCATTCCCAATGTCCAGGCCATTACAGCAGTTCAGAACAGGAATGAAGTGTTCAGCTGCCTCATTGAACATGAATCCTACTAGCAGTTTAATGCAGTTGTAAGCCTAGAGATCAGATCCATTTCAAACTAGTTAAACAGTAAATAAAGCCTCAGCAATTTCTTTTACCTAGAACAGTTCCTCTCTGCAGGAGTCACAGTGGGATGTGGAAGAAAAGACCTTGCATGTGAAGAGGTATTTGCTTCAGGAAGTTCCAGTAAGAAGCCGCTGAATGGCAAGAAGTATTTGCATCAAGAAAATCTTAAGAAGAGGGAAAAATCCTTAGACATGGGTTTCCTCTTTAGGTTAATAGTTGTGGTAAAGTGGAAAATGAGTGTGCTGTGTCATCTTACTGTATCTGTTGTCTGTCAGTTCTGCTTGCAGCAGACCACGGGCTCGCTCTTGGAGAACATACTTAGGTTGCAAGAAAGCTTCCAGCTTTGGTTCATAAATGTTGCCTGTTTTACAGCATTTAGACTCTAGGTCTTGTAAGCAAAGGGAGTAAGCACCCAAGGGGAGCTGATGTCAAGCTAAATCCCAAATGCTGTATTTTTCCCCTACTAAGCCACACACATTGCTTAGCAGTCGTTCTAGGAGTAAGCATTGCCAGTATAGCCTCTAGATCCTCAGCTTGAGCTCCAGAGATGACAGCTGTAGTGATTCTTGTCTCTGATACACAGGAAAACAGGGAAAGCTTTTTCCCAGGTATTATCAGCATGTGCCCCTCTCTTAATGATCACAGTGATGCTTGAAGCCTGAAGGTGTTTTTTTATTAACATTAATTATTTAGTTAAACAGGTTAAGCCCTCTCTCTGTAGCTTGCAAAGTCCAAAATTTAATCAGTAGATGAATCCTTATACTTAGCAAATGGATCTAGATTTGGAAAACCTTGTGCAAGTTCAGTGCCTGGGTACACATTATTATTTTTCTTAATTAGGCTTCAGTGGACCACTAAGCTTTCTAATATCACATAAATTGTATCATCTAAGTTATTAGTCTATTAATGTTACAAGGAAGGGTTTCTTTCTTTTTAGAAAGAAAAGCGATCATTAAAAAATTGTTCAGTTGGTTGGAGAAAGTAAAAACTATAGTTTCTTTTCTCCTAAATTGGCTGAGTCCATGCCATGTAGGAAGTCCCACCCCCAGTGTACATCATTCCCATGATCCAAGTTCATGCTGGAATGAGTTGGAGATGCACATAGTGCCCCACAGGCTTTGGGAGGAATCTGGAGCACAGTCAGGAGGAGTTAATGGTGCTCTCCAATTATTACCTTCATCTAGACAATCAGGGCAGCGTGGTGCATATGAAAAATGTACAGCCTGGTGTGGGCTCTCCAGCAAATGCCAGAAAGAGTCCTTGGAAAGCTGACTAGCAATTACTTAAAGGAAAAAGGAAAACAAGACCACAACTACTTTGCTTGTTCCTCTGTTGTTTACATCTAGTTTGTCACTAGATGTTAAGACTCACCTTGGTATCCTTTTCCAGCTGGCTGTGAAACTCTTTTCACATGAAATAGTCCAAAGGCCCCCCAGCCCTGCTGGGGGATGCTGCTCTCTCCCTTTTGGTGTGCTAGGGCCAAAGCACTAGTTTAGTCTGCCTTAAAATGGCAGTACAGTTGCTCAAAACTATTCACCAATGCAATAGTTCTAGCAAGGATAACAGCATATTTACAAATACGGTTTCACCATGATGCCCAAGTAGCATTATCCCATTTTAGAGAGCAGGAGCTAGAACAAAGAGAGTTTGAATGACTTTCCAAAGTCCCCTAGTAGAACCAGTGGCAGATTCGTAACTGAGTCTGCTTCTGACTGCTAGTAAATAGAAACTCAGATGTATGTATCCTCAGGCTACAGGCTATTTTTTGCTCTTTGCATCAACATCTTTGTTTTAATATTTCTGCCACGTATATATATAAAATGGCCACAAATACTCAGAGAAAGTCAATTAATTATAAGCTAAAATACTGAACTGTGAAGTATGGCCACTGGGAATGTAGCACACAAGCTTCTCTGACAGTTACACTGTGGGGACAGTAATTCATAGCAGAACAGTGGAGTAAACAGGTGGGGGGGAAATAATCTCTTAAATCAGAGAATGTCAATACTGAAAAGCGTTTCAGTTAGTTGCAAGGGTTTGATTCAGCCAAGCTGAAGGAAATACTTTTTTTTTTTTTTTCAGTGATCAATCCATATTGAATCCCTTGTGCAGTAAGCAGCCATAGAAAGGTTTTGTGGAATTAGTATTATAAATCACACATTCAATCCCTTTGTGAGTGTTGAAAGCATTGTCATTCTTCTAATCACTATATCCTATCTTTGATCCATAACAAATATGCATACCCAGCTCTACTAATCTCCATTATGATTGTGAGATATCTGTATTTGGCAGTACTATGCCAGCAGAAATAGTTAAAATGTTTCTTCCTCCTATGATTTTGGACTTTGCTTTTTTTTCTCTCCTGATTGAAACACATTATTTAAATAATAGCATTCCTTTTATATTCAAAATAAAAATTAAAAAAAAAAAGGTTGGAAACAAGATGGAGCCCTTTTATTTAAAACCATATTTATAATGAGAAAATCGTTACAATGAGAAAATCATTTGGTCATTTTGAGTGGTCATGAATCCCAGATTTATTTTTTAGTATGACATGACTGTAATATTTCCAGCTTTGTGCCATTTTATTATATAGCCCAAGAGAAATGACATGGGTTACTTCCAGAAGCCCATCACACATAGCCTTTATTATAGGCACAAGGTCAGAGACACTCCTGGCTTTGGAGAAGTCCGTAAGCAATAAGTGGAGAAATTACAGCTAAACACCTGCCAAAGTCTTTGCTGGGCTCAGCCCTTTACTTGCTTTAGTTTTAAAATTTGACCATATTATCTCTGCTCTCCCTTGTCTTTCAGTTAATACAGCAGATTTTCCAGTCGGCTATTCCAGTCCAACTCTTCTGTTCTCTTAGGACAACAGCTTGACTGTGGATATATAGATGTAGATATATATGTGTGTGTTTGTAGATCTCATAGGTTTCACAGCTGAAGACTCAGTGTTGGGGGACATAGAAATCCCATTTAATCACAAGAAAAATCTTCACATCTGATCAGTTTCTTCAGCAGAAGGAAATGCCCTGCAAAGGGTGAGGAGAAGTGTCTGCGGAGGCTGAAGTTCCAGCTACCTCTAAGGGCAATGTTAAAAAAGATTTAAAGGATTTCTGGCACAGGATGGATGGTGATCCTTGTTATTGATCCTGAAAAGGGGAAGAGGATTGTTTGTTCTATGGGTAGTAGGAAAGCCACCTGATCCAGCTACGAAATTGTTGGAATGGAAGAGAGGATCTCTCTCTTTTGGAGGAACAGAAGGAAAGGTCAGGTGTTGGATTCCCTCCCAATCATCACCCCTTAAGTCACTACCTAAAAAGGAGTAAACCTGAAACCACATGCACTGCAGAAATACTTTGGCAGCTGCCTTGTTGGCTGGGGAGTGGTGAAGGAGAAATGAATTAAATCTGATTCTTCCTTGTCTCACCAGTAGTTACACAGAGAACTGAGCAAATGTGACAACAGAAGGGAAGGCACATGGTGAGCTAAGTGACCTTCCTGATGTCATTCCCTTAAATCTGCTCAGCAGGGAGATTCACCCTTGAAATGCTTGAAGCAGCAGCAGAAGCTTAGGCCAACTGCTGGGAGGACCAACCACTCTCCAAAATACTGAACAGCTGCTGCCCCTGAGGAGTCCTAAAATGTTACCAAATCCAGACCTTCCTCTACTTTCCCATAGACTCTAGTTGACTATCCTATTTTATGGGTCTTGCTTATGATTTTAGAGTATTACCGGTTGATATTCACATTCTCACATTTCAATGTAAAACTACAGGATGTGTTACACAGGGCCTCTGGGCATCCTTTTCCAGGGCAAATGTCATTTTTGCTATAAACAGGATAGTGTATGTCCACTGATGGAGTAAATGGCCAAAGTGTTTCTTTATATGTCTGATCATGCTGCCACACATCCCACAATTGCTGGGTGTCCATGTTAATACAGCTCAAGAAAATGTGCAGTTAATTCAGTCTGAATTAATTTATGCTTTAGGAACTGCAAGCTGGGTAAAGCTGTGGAACTGCTCCCTGGGGAGGAGTTTAAATAAGCCAGCCTTGATTTTGTACATTTGATTCTTCAGAACTGAAGCCAGCCAAGAAAGCCATTTATGATGGATACTGGTCTCTCCCAATGCTTTTCCGTAAAACAGCTATGGAGACAGAGACTGGGAAATGAATAATTCTTTGCAGGTAAAGGAGAACGGAGCAAACAATTTGAAAATATGGTGCTATACAGTGAAAGAAGGGTAGTATTCCTCCACTGTCCATCACTCAAAATCCAAGTTACCAAACCAAGTCCACCTTCTGCATAGAAAGGTCGGTTTGCAGAAGAACTGAAGTATTATATTGGCATGACTATTACAAGCAGTCGATCGGCTTTGCCTCTTTTGTCCGATATAGAAATATTTGGTTTATATCAGTTAAAGACATGTTCTCACAGAGAACTCACTGCAGGTTTTGGAGAAACAAGACTTGTGGAGAGTGGAAATACCTTTTGTTCAACCAGCAGATATTGTTGGGGGGAAAAAAAAGGGGTAGACTTTGGTCTACGAAGTCACTTTAACAAAGAAATAGTTCTAGGATTCATGCAAAAGTGTCTCTCCTACCAAGCTTTGTTTCTTATACTGGTTTATATAGATTAACTGCACTCACTGACTCAGTTTGCTTTCTTGCTTCCTTATATGTGTATTGCAAAAAACCTGTATGTGTCCTGAAACACCATTTTTGCAATTTGGGTGAGATTCTACAAAGTGGGTGCCATTGGGGTATATGTGCTTATCTCTGTGCATAACTGAATTATCATCTCCTCTGATACTGTTTCTTCCATGCCGTATTACTGCAGTTACTTTAAAACAAAACAAACCACAAAAAATTTCAAAAAGATACTGAGTAATTGCATAAGAATTGGCACACTGATTGAAATAAACAACAGAAGCATTTCCATTTACATTTCAGTAAATCATAACATAAATAAAACACCCAGTAATTGAATTAAATACCTATATGGCTGCTCTCAAGTCAAATGAGAACTATGAAGTGCATTTATTTTTACATAAAGTAAGTAAAACACACTTGGCCAATCACGCACTGCAGTGTGGGCATCCTGCCAACTGGAGTTGTGCAAACAGCATACACACATCTAGCCCTACTAGCAAAACTAAGGTGATTGTATGCAATGGGTCATGATCTACCTAGTTAAGAACTATTTTGTTACAGTAAAGAAAAAGTAAACAAGAAAACAGAGGCATCTTTACTCTCATCTCTTCAGCCATCGGATATTAACTTATTTGCATTTTTTCGTTTTGTTATTTGTGCTTCTTTCTCCTTTAACTGATCTGATACATGAGTATTTTCGGGGCGGGGGGGAGGAATTATTTTTTATGTCGGGAGTGTCGCTCAAGTCACTACGTGCTGAGTGATGCCTCGAAAACTGAAATGCAATGAATTGCAATGAAATTTAAGAAAAAATAAAATAAAATAATAAAATATAAAATAAAATATAAGATAAAAATAATAAAATAAAAATAAAATAAAATAAAATAAAATAAAATAAAATAAAACAAAATAAAGTAAAATAAAATAAAGTAAAATAAAATAAAATAAAATAAAATAAAATAATAGAATAAAATAAAGTAAAATAAAATAAAATAAAATAAAATAAAATAAAATAAAATAAAATAAAATAAAATAAAATAAAATAAAATAAAATAAAATCCGGCAATGGAAAGTCGCTACTGCAACGAGCCGCACAATGCCTCCGGGGCCTCGTACAGCGCCCATGCAAGGCGCACCCTGAGCGTGACCCGGGAGGGCCCGGCAGGCCGGCACCCCCGGGAGCGCTCCCGGTGCCCCGAGCCGTGGCCCCGGCAGGGCTGGGCCTCCGGAGGGACGACCCGCCTCTGCGCTCCCGCCGGCAGCGGCACCTGCCCGGGGTCCCGGCCGCTCCGGAGCCCCCTGGCCCGGCGGGGGCGGCTGAAAGGGCGGCAAACCCGCGGCCGAGCAGCAGGCAGCGGGGAGGCAGGGCCCGGCGGGGGAGGGGTGCGCCCCCCCGGCCCGCCCTGCCGGCGACGGGGCAGCGGGAGGGCACGTCTAGTCCGCCCAGGAGGATCCGGACCATGGGAGCCGGGGAGGAGGAGGTGCAAGAAGAAAAGGGGGTGCCCCATCCTACCTCGGGGTGGTCGGGGCAATGGGGTCGCTTGGCTGTGACGGTCGTGGATTAGAAAAGTTCACGCGGAAAAGGCTCCCAAGCAAGCGTGGGCCCCACGCAGTGCCCTCACCTGCCCAGGTGCTGCTCCCGAGCGAGAGGAAGGCAAACGCCACCGCACCGCACCGCACCGGCTGCTGAACGCCGGGGGCCGGGGGCGCGGGAGCCGCCGCCCCGCCGGGGCTGCTCCGGGCAGCGGAGGGGACCCCCGCCGGCTCTGCTCATGGAGGGCTCAGCGGCAGGAGCACAGAGCCGGGGCGGCTCCGCCTGTGTCAGGGAGGGCAACAAGGCCCCCGACTCCGCCGCCCGCTCGATGGGCTCCCTCCGGAGCGAGGGGCGCTCCCGGCCGTCCACGCCGCCTGCGCCCGGGGCGCCCCGGGGCCGCCCGGGCTCCCACCCCGTCCAAAGGACCCGGCTTTGGGCAGCGGCGCGTTCCCACCCCATTACTGTTTGCCCGGGTTGGAAACAGATGGGAAGAGCGATTTCCCACCGTGGGAGAGGCGGAGGGGTCCCACGTGTCGGGCCCTCCTGGAAAGCCAGGTACCAGCGACCCTCTGCAGGAGACGGGTCCGGGGAAAAGAAAAGGCGACGGCACAGTGAGGAGCAGGGAAGGCATCCTGATGCGGACACAGCCTCGCAGCTCCTTCCCGATCTGCCCCGCGCAAGCACTGCCCAGAGATTCCCGGCCAGCAGACGATGGCGTTTGGGTAAAATCAAGGAAGACCCTGTAAGTTAAACCGAAGGGGTGGCCGGCAGGCGCTGCCCCTGCCAGCGGAGAAGGAGCTCTCACGCTGGAGCGAGCTAAAACAGCGCTGCAAAGTTAAAATTAAAGCCCCCGCCGATTCCTGCGGCCGCCCGCCCCACGCGTGGGACAGGAGCTGCGAGCGGCGCTCCCGAGCAGCGCTGGGCAAGGGGCACCGGCGGGCGCCCGGGCCCTGGCGGCTCCACGCGTGGGCAGCGCCGCGCCGGTGCCCGCTCCGTTCCCCACGGCGCGGCCGGAGAGCCCTTCCCACGGGCGAGGCCCCTCGGGCCGGCCTGGCAGCCGGGACGCCGCAGCGATGCGCTTCCCAAAAAGCGGCCGCTTGGCGAGTGGTCTTTGCGGGGCCCAGCGCTGGTAAAACGGGCTCGCGTGGACGTCCTCCCCCCGCTCCACACACACACACACACACACACAAAACACACGCACATACTTTCCTCTTTTAGCTCAGTTATTATGTTTCCCTCCTTGGCAGCGCGCACCGGTGGAGCCAGGAGCTGAGACCTTGCTCCCGTCCAGATGGGGAAAATACCGCGCACCTCAGCCTGCGCTTTTCTCCAGGCTGCACAAACAGCTCTCCCCGGAAAAAAAAAAAAAAAAAAAAAAAAAAAAAAGCCAGCTTGATCAGGAACTGGCGCTACTCTAACGAGAGCTGGGGAAAGGCAAAGGCTCCGTCTAAATCGGGCCAGGGCTACCGTCCTGAAGTCTAGAAAACGCACAAGCAGCTAAGGGCGCCTGGAGAGCTCCTGGCTGCTATCACGCGTCCTCCATCCTAGGAGAGTCCTTCCCTTCCCGCTGAGCCTGCTGCAAAGGGAAGGGACAAATCGCGCTGGACTCCGGGAGCATCCCACATAGGGTTTCGCACAGGCTCAAGTGCGGGGCAAGGGCAGCTACCGAAATACCCTCTTTTTCCTGCGGCCGTGGGCAGAGCCGTCAGGTCCCTCTTCTTCACACAAGGAAGGCTTTTCTGCAGCAGGGCGGCAAACACGGCAGCCCGGGCTGAAGGGAATTTCCAGCAACGGCTGGCTCTGCCCCGGGCTTGCCGATTTGCACGCCAAGCCGAAAGGCTCGCTGAGGTTGCAGCCGGGAGCCCGTCCGTGCTCTCACCTCTGGGAGCAGCCCCGGGAGGAGGGAGCGGAGCCCGAGCCGCAGCCGGACAACAGGAGGCGCTGCGACTTTGCACAACCCCCGGCCTCCCCTCCCCGCCCCGCCCCGCCCGGCCCGGCCCGGCCCGGCCACCGGGCATCCCGCCGGGGGCGTCCCGGGGGCCGGCGGCGCGGCTGCTCCGCCTGGCGAGGCGCCTCCGCGGTTTGTAGCAGCACCCGAGCAGCGTGGCCGGCTTCGTGCCTGCTCTTTTTTCCAGGTACGGGGTGAGGAGCCCCGGCTGGGCTGCCCGCCGGCTCGGCGGGTGTTGCTCCCGCGGGGCCGGCTCTGGGAAGCGGGGCAGCACCGCCCCGAGCGCAGCCGGCGGGGAGGCGACGCCCGCGGGGTCGCTGGGACCCCTGCACCCCCACCCCCCCCCCCAACCTCGCTGCGCGCAGCTGCGCTGCTGTGGGGGTTCTGAAGAGACGGCGAGTGCTGAAGTGAACAAGCCACCACCGAAAGGTCGCTATTTTCAGCCGTGTAGACCGCTTCCATTAGGGACAGAGGGAGGATGCACACATGAAGACCGCAATTTTAACATCTCTTAGGTTTTCCACTGGGTTTTGTTCTAATTTCCGTGGGTGCAGTTTGACCATTTGAGAAAGCAGGGGTTTAATCCAGTGCTTTTATCTATTTTATTTCCTTCAGGACACATTTTCATCCCCTGTTCTCGTCTGCTGATTCCAGAGTTTTATTTGTTTCGAGGATTTGACTTAATTCTGTTGCCAAATTTAAAGAAAGAAGGACGAAGAGGGAAAGAACAAAGAAAGGGGTAACAGAACACGCATTTAGAGAACAAGTTAAAACATATTTGTCGAGGCGAAGATATGCTATATCTCCTCATTTGAATCCTGGGTCTCTGTATAAGAAACTTTAAAATCACGTTTGCGAGGGTGACGTTTTCGCAGATCACTCGAGGACAAATCACTGTGGAAGCAGCTGTGATCCTGCTGGACGATAAACATGCCAGACAGAAATTCAGCCCCAGATGTGTGTTTTAGTTTGTGTGGTATGATATGCAAGCCTTTTTCAAAATCCCAAGGAAGTTTATTTCCTCTTCAAATTCCCATTGCCCGGAAAGCTATTTGGGTTTAGGCGGGGGGTTGTTTGTTTGTTTGTTTGATTGATGGGGGGGTGTTTTGTTTTGTCTTTTTTTTACTGCCAGGTGATAAAAGTTCTAGTAGCTGGGTAGGAACAAACTCATAAAGGATAGGGCAGAGAAACCCAAGAAAAAGCCTGTGATCTTGACATAAGCTCGAAGAGCTGGACAGGGCAGCAGCAGAAACAGAAAATGTTCGATCCGTCTGCAAAGACTGCGAGACTGCCTCCATAATAATAAAGAGCATTGTCCAATGTCCATTTGGTTTATCGGTGTTGCCCCTTTTTACCTTTTGCCAGCCTGTGTAGATTCCTCCTCCGCTGTTCTTTGCGAGAAATCAGGTTAATGAGCAAGAAGTTGGTAATGAGATACCCGCTACTTACTGCTGCTGCCCCTGGGTGCCTGGCACCACAGAAGGCTTCCAAAGGAAGCCACAGTAAAGATATAAAATGGTTGCAGTGACTCACCTGATGTTTGCCAAGTGGAGGTTAATATCAGTGGATCCGCATTCAACCCTCTGTCCGCATTTATTGGGTGCCTGTAGTGTTATGTCTCAGCGCGGTAACTCACATGGTTTCTAAACGTAAGGCACCAAAGAAATGCCATCATCACATCTACACAAGAACGGCAGCCCCGTTCGGAGGGCTAGCTTCAGCCCAAGGGTGGGGTCGGGGGGCTTTGGGGAGCGGGGAGCCGAGCCCTGCCGCCCGCAGCCCGGAGCGCAGAGTCCCGGTCCCCCGCCCCGAGGGCGCTGGGAGCCGGGGGCAGGCAGGGGAGGGGGCTCCCCGGAGGTACCTGCGCGGTAACCAGCTTTGAAGTGAGGGGCGGGAGCGGGGGGGAGCCCGTAGACTGCAGGACTCGGGACTTTGGAGCACGTCCCGGCCATCGAGTTGAAGGAGCATCTACTGGACTTCAGTAAATATCGCCCCTAATCTCAGGGGTTTAAGGCTGGATGGCCTTTTGCATTCTCTCCAAACAGAGGGGGCTGCCCTTCCCTTATCTACCTCATTTCATTTCCACCGATCCCTCCTAGCGTTTGCCCTGTCCATCTGAAAGAGTGGGTTCCTCCCCCCACCCCCCTTTCCTACTCTCTCCCCCTCTCCCACCTCTGTCTCTCCTTCTTTCCCCACAAGCTTAAACCAATTACGCCGCTTCGCAAATAAAGTGCCGCCCCGGGGGGAGTTGCAGGCGAGGGGAACTGCCTTGTTTGCAGGTGCATCTCCGGCTTTGTAGGTGCGAACGCCTTTGTGCGGCGGACAAATGGGGAGAGGAGGAGGAGGAGGTGGGTACTTCTGCGACGTAAGATCCACATCAGCTCAACTCCACTCACATCCCAGCCGGCACTTCCTCACTTTCTCAACTGTCTCGCCCCACACCGCTCCCTGCCTGCTTTTTGGCTGGTTATAGAGGAGAATTCAGCACCCCCCGCGCCTCCTGAGAGCTGGCTTCCTGCTAGGTCGGGCTTTCGGGCTCTTTTCCTGCTGCCCGTCGCTCGCTTGCAAGAGGGCTGGATGGTTACACCGGGCAGGTTGGCTCCATAATGTTAGGGACTGTGAAAATGGAAGGGCATGAAACCAGCGACTGGAACAGCTACTACGCCGACACTCAGGAGGTGAGTGAATCCCAGGGTCTGGCTCCGCTGCTGCCCCTCTGCAAGGGCGGGGGGGAGGGCGGGGGAAGGGCTGGGGGTCTGCGGGGGGGCGGGGGGGGGGGCAGCAATCGGAGGAATCGGTTTGCACTCCAGATCCTGCCAGCGCAAACGTGCCTCCCCCCGCTCCCGCCGGCGCTGAAGCTGGCCAGGCTTCCCCGAGGAAAACACGGCTTCCCAGAGCCCCGGCAGGCGTTTGAGGGAGACCCGCGGCGGCTGCGGGCCCGCTGGGAGGGCCGGGGGGCCGGGGGCAGCCCTTGATCTCCTCTAAAAGCCGTAATCGCCGCTCGCGGCGCGCACAAAAGCGCCCCGTAAACTCCCGGCTCGGGGCAGAGGACTCGCCGCGCCGCCGGCCCCCGGCTGCTTCCCGGCGGACGGCAGCGGGCGAGGGAGCCGGCCGCAGGCGCGCCCCGGGGCGGGGGCAGCGCCCTCCCGGGGCTCCTCGGCGGGCCCGCCGGCCTCTCGGCTGGCCGTCGCCGGGGGCCTCACCTGTTAAAGCCGGGCGAAAAGAGCGGCGGGGGGGCGGCAGCCGTTTGTCCGGACTTTGCCAGACGGGCCGGCGGCGGCGGGCGCTGCTGCCGCGGGCCGGCTGGCGGCGCTGCCGAGCGCGGCCCCGGGAGCCAGCCCGGGCGGGGGGCCCGCACCCCGACCCGCCGCCCCCCCTTTGCCCGGCCCGGCCCGCGGCACCCCGGCAGGCGCTTCCGCCCCCTGCGCCCGTTTGACGACACGGTGCGAAGCAAGGGGGAGAGCCGGCCCAAGCGCCGGCAACCGCGGCAGAGGAGAGGGCCGCGGAAGCGCCCGGGGCCCTCCCCGCGGCGCGCCTCGGCCCTGCGGGGGCCCGCGGTTCGCGCTGTGCCGCTGCCGCTCTGCAGCGGGGGTCCCCGGCGGAAGGCAGCGCCCGGCAGCACCGCCAGCAGCCCCTCGGACTCCCGGCCGGGAAGGAGCCGTTGCACGGAAGTGCGGCAGCGAGGCAGGCACCTAGGTGTGCGCACCCGGGCATTGCATCAGCACACCCGGACACACGGCTCCGCAGCCCCCACGCCTCGTCCCTGCACCCCGGGGCTGGCACACGGCGCCCACGGGGCCACGCGGGCACGGGCAGATACGTGTCACCCTACAGGCGTCTTATTTAATAGAGGAAAGTCGGCTAAGGGCAAATAAGGGTCATCCTAATTATGTGCCGTTTCCAGGCACATTTATCCTCGCCATACTCATTACCCACAAACATGAAGTTAAGCGACCTTCGCTTTTGCTGGTTTTTAGCCTCAATCTTTTCTCCTCTCCTGCTATTTAATTTGAGTCACTGCACGGATGCAAGGCGGGAAACCCATCCGCGTTCTACCATCTCAAATAATTACTGTGATCCTCTAAATTAAAAGCGCATTTATAAGCCCGTGGAATTTGTAGTAAACAGTAATGTATTTTATACATTTAACCGTCGCCCAAACCTCCTTTTCTTAGCCGTATTGCCTTTGTTCGAGGTAAACTGGGAACGTCTTTCTCCCTCCTGTTAAATCGGATGCCATACTGGAAAGCACAATTTCAGGCTCTCCGGTTCTGCCTTTTTTAAGAGTTGTGTTATGTAGTAGGGTGCTGCAATTTTTTTCACGTCGGGCGACCGTAGAAAATCTCAGGCAGGGAAAGTTCAGGCTTTTCGTACTTTGGGAAAGTTGGGGGTTTTTTTAACTTTAATTTAAAGACTGACTTGATAGAAAATGCAGACAAGGGGGAAGCTTTCCACAGATAAAATGCATGGACGTGAGCTGTTGTTTTTGATTTTTTTTTTTTTCCGACAAGACATTATCGCATCTTGTGTAAGAATAGAAATTTAAATCAGTGAAGGGTGGGAGAGATGCATAAGATTATTCTAAGAAAGTGCAGGCAGTTGAAATTCTCCTTGGCGCAGAGAGCGTACGCCCGTAAATTGTAATGATCTGATGAGTTTAAATGTTTAACTAGAGAGACGAGACATAAAATCAGCAAAACCGTGGGAATACTCCAGGGGAAAACCTCCTCCCGGGGCAGATAAAACCCGCTGCCCAGCTCTGTGGGGGTGCGGAGCTGCTCTGGGAAGGCCATCGCTCCGTGCACCCCGGGGATCCCGGCGCAGCCCGCGCAAGCCGCGGCCCGCCGGTGAAATGGGAGCGCTTTGGGACCGAGCACCCCCCGCTCCGTGTCTATTTATAAATACGTATGAATACAAATTAGACCTTCTCATGGCACCAGCGGCCTTTCTGTGTGGCTTTCGGAAAGCGCTTTCCCGGGTGTCGGGGAAGCGGACGGCGTCCTGCAGCAGGACGTTTGCACGGCTCGCTGGGCAGGACGGGCTGGACGGGCGGATCCGGCCCCACCGGGGCCCTGCCCGCCCCTCTTTCCCCCCCTAACCCCCTCTCTCCGTCTCGCTGCCCTAGGCCTATTCCTCGGTGCCTGTGAGCAACATGAACTCGGGGCTGGGCTCCATGAACACCATGAACACCTACATGACCATGAACACTATGACGACGAGCGGCAACATGACCTCCAGTTCCTTCAACATGTCCTATGCCAACACGGGGCTGGGGGCCGGGCTGAGCCCTGGCACCGTGGCTGGCATGCCGGCGGGCTCGGCGGGGCCGGTGAATGGCATGCCGGCCGGCGTGGCCGCCATGGGCACGGCGCTGAGCCCCGGCGGCATCAACGCCATGTCTGCCCAGCCAGCCCCCATGAACGGGCTGAGCCCCTACGGCAGCATGAACCCCTGCATGAGCCCCATGGCCTACACCCAGTCCAATCTCGGCAGGACGCGGGACGCCAAGACCTTCAAGCGGAGCTACCCTCATGCCAAGCCGCCCTACTCCTACATCTCCCTCATCACCATGGCCATCCAGCAGGCACCCAGCAAGATGCTGACGCTGAGCGAGATCTACCAGTGGATCATGGACCTTTTCCCCTACTACCGGCAGAACCAGCAGCGCTGGCAGAACAGCATCCGCCACTCGCTCTCCTTCAACGACTGCTTCGTCAAGGTGGCCCGCTCCCCCGACAAGCCTGGCAAGGGCTCCTACTGGACCCTGCATCCTGACTCTGGCAACATGTTTGAAAACGGCTGCTACCTCCGCCGGCAAAAGCGCTTCAAGTGCGAGAAACCGGCGAACAGCAAAGCCCCTCAGGAGGGCAGGAAAGATCAGGCCGGGGCCTCCAGTTCCAGCTCCAACTCCCCCCTGCACAGAGGCCACAATAAATCTGCGCAGCTGGACACCGCCACCTCCCTCTCCAGCTCCAACCCGTCCACCAGCCCCCAGTCTATGGACCACAGCGGATCGAGCACGGAGCTAAAGACCTCGGCCTCGGCCGCCTCCTCCACCATCAGCTCCGTCCCCGCCTTGGCCTCCGTCCCGCACCCCCCTCACTCCTTAGCCCACGAACCCCAGCTCCACCTCAAGGGCGATCCCCACTATTCCTTCAACCACCCCTTTTCCATCAACAACCTCATGTCCTCCTCGGAGCAGCAGCACAAGCTGGACTTCAAAGCCTACGAGCAGGCGCTGCAATATTCCTCCTACGGGGCCAGCATCCCGGGTGGGCTGCCCCTGGGCAGTGCCTCCATGGCGGGCCGGAGCAGCATCGAGCCCTCGGCCCTAGAGCCCTCCTACTACCAAGGTGTGTATTCCAGACCCGTGCTAAACACCTCCTAGCTCTGCACCCCACCGCCGCCGCCGGGGGCGAGCCCCTCTCCCCCTCTTCCTCCCCTTTCCTGGCTTCTCTCCCCCCTTTCCCTCTCCCTTCCACAAACCGAGGTGTTTCCGCACGCTGCGTGCAAAGGACTGTTACTTTTTAATTGTCTCGCAACGCGTTGTGTGTTGTTATGATCCACCACGACCTCCTGCAAAGCTGGCCGCGTCCCGCTTGTACATACCCCCTCCCGTCCCCGCCGCCCAGCCCCTCTCCCCGGAGATCCCCCCAGCCTTTGCAGGGTGTTACTAAAAAGAAGAAAAAAAAAAAATGTTGAGCTTGTAAACTACTTGTTTGTGCTTTCCTCCCCCTCGTCTTCCCCCCTTCTGTGCTCTATAATCTCATGTAAGTTTACAGGTATGTGGCAATACTTTAACAATACGGAGATGAAGAAGCGAGTAGACATTTAAGGCTTTTTTTAATTAAAAAGGCTTTGAAGGACAATACTGCTGTGAAGTAGCAAAACACTAAGAGAATCTCTAAGCAACAAGAGGACTATTTACTTTCTCGGATCATCCTTTTGATACTTGCAAAATAAACCTTCGGCTAGTACAACCCGCATACACCCAGATGCTGCGGGCCGGATCCTGCACTCCCGAGGGGAACAACTGGAGCTTTGGAGTGCAGGATGCGACCCTTATTTTTTTCCAAGTGTTACCTGTCTTGGGATGTAATATAAAGAGGTCACAGCCAGTTGGATTTTTTTTTTTTCCTTCCCATCTGTTACCGAAGATTCTCGTTCATCAGGAACTCTCATCAACGTGTGGATGACATGCTTATTTAATTTAAGTGTCTTCATTGTGTACCAGCTAGAACTGTGTATCTATAACAAGGTTATTTTCCCCCTCCCCCAGGAAACGTTGACTATTACACCAACGCAAGGAAAAGAGGAGAGCTCTGTCTCTCTCCCCTTTTCCAACTTGTTTAATGAATTCCACATCCAATTTTTTTGTGGCCGTTTAATTATCGCCATCGTTAGCTTGTTTCATCCAGTGTTAATGCACTTTCCACAGTTTTACACGGTGTTAGCATAGCCAGACGGGTTTTATTATTATTCCTGTTCGCTGTCTCAATGTTCTTAATTTATTGCATGGTTTATATTTTTTTCTTTCTTTACAGCTGGAAATTGCTTTAAATGACAGTAAAAAAAGAATTACACGTGAATTTAAGAAATTTTGTTAATTTTATAAATGTGATTGTAATTGAAAAAATATTTTGATTTAAAACGATAACTGAGAATTTAATGCGTGAAGTATGTTTTTGATCATTTGCAGTTAAGGACTTTAAATAAATCAAATGTTAACAATGAAAGACTTTTGCTATTTTCTTTCAAAATTTCTGGGGCGGGTTACGGAGGACGGAGCCATGTGCCCGAAAAACAAACGCAGCGCTAAAACGTGGATGTGAAGAGGAACGATTTGTACGGCCAAGCCTGTGCGGAGGGGACGCGCCCGCAGGGTGTGTGTGCGGGACGCTGCGATGTCTGCGGGTGGGTGTGTGGTGGCCTTTTCTATTTTTTTTCTTCTATTTGTTTTTCTCTCTTTTTTTTTTTTTTTTTTTTTTTTTTAATTCCCGGTGCCGGGGTAGGTGGAAGGAGGGAAGGAAAAAGCCACCCGAGGCGGTGTAACCTCCCGGGTGCTTCGCAGCCGGAGCTGCCGGGGTGGTGGCAGCAGCCAGGGCCGGTGCTTCCCCGCCGGACGGGGCGACGCCCGAGGGGAGCATCCCCCGCGCTGCTCCACCGCACCCCGCGCCGCTGGAGAGGCCGGGCCGAGCTCCCAGCCCAAGTCCCGCTTTGTAGCCCTGGCTCGGATCGACCCCGGTAATAGCAGCAGCCGCGCTGGCGAGCGCTGGTCCCCAGCAAGCGGCATCGGCGGGGGCAGGGGGAGGGGGTGTTTAAACGTGAACAGATTTCGCTCTGCTCAGCCCCCTCCGTGCACGGCCGCCAGATAAAAGAACTGTGTAATTCTCATAATTAGCACATAATTGCCCCCTGACGGGTTAGGGACAGCGGCGACAAACTAAATGTACGGCTCGATTTAGAAAAGAAAAGCCGAGCCAGAGTCCCAGAAATCTCACCGAATTCCTCCAGCGCTACTACCCAGTGAAAAACGGGAGGGGAAAAAAAGAAAAAAAAAAAAAAAAAAAGACCGGGGAGCCCCTCTGCCGTGGGCTTCGCAGGTGTGGGCGGCTCGGCCGCTGGCGGGGGGCCGGGTGCGAGCGCGGCGCTGCCGGCGAGACGGAGCCGGCGCCGGGCTACGCGGGCGCGCTCGGTCGGGCGGAGATTTTCCGCCGGTGCCGCCCGGGCTGCCGCATGCGGACCCTGCAGCGGCAGGGAGCGGGGTCCCGTGGCCGGGGCGGCGGGTTTGGCCGGGTACCCCACGAGCCGGCTGCGCGGCCCCTTCGCCCGCTGTATTTCCTGAACGGGCAAACACCGGGAGATGCCCCGCAGCCAGGGGCAGCTCGGGGTTGCTCGGCACCAAGTCCGGGCAGGTGGATCCTTCTTAAAGTCCCGCTTCTCCCGCCAAACGGAGCTTCGTGCGAACCGAGACAGGATGAAGCCCGTTTTCAGCAGGACTCCACTTGTCTCCCACAGACTGGTCTGTAGAGAATATGCCACTGCAGAGTGGAGACATTGATTTAATGCCTTGGGCTCGTACACAGAAAATATCAATCGACAGACAGCGATAAGGCAGCAGCAGGTTTCACGTATCAGCTGAGGAGCACAGACCGTGTGTAATGGAAATATTCGGGGCGTGGGTAATAAAAGGGTTTAAGCGGACCGGCGCGGCTCCAAACCTCTCACAGATAAGGAGCGGAGCCTGTCACGGATACAGCGTGTGCCCCTTCGCCACTCGCCATCAAGATTATCTCCCTTCCCTTTCTTCTCGGAGGCAAATGGTGGCTGCGGTGGGCGACGATCCGCTGACATAACAGGGATGCGGCTCACGTTAAAAATGCGGGTCCCCGAGGCAGAGCGCGCAGCTTTCTCTGATCGGTTTGAGACTTGGGAGTCAACAGAGGGGAGAGGAGTCCCCCGTTTTCTCTCCCGCTCCTAGCTGCCCTGCCGCTGCTCTAGTCCTGTGCTCGAGAAGCCCCCAGCCACAGTGCAAAAATAAACGAGAAGCAGGCTCCAAAGGAAGAGGGTGCACCCCCCCGCCCCGCCCCGCAAGATGTAGAGGGGAGCTTACGAGCATCTCCTTCCAGCCGGACCGCTCACTCTGTGCCGGGAGGGAAGGAGGGAGGGAGGGAGGGAGGGAGGGAGGGAGCTGGCGGGTGCGGGGTTTTTGCCCGTGTCGGAGGTGGTGTCTCAGCCCCGCGCCCGGGACACAGGCAACGCGGGGGCCCGCCAGCCTGCCGGCTCCGGCCGCCGCCGCAATTTATAGGGGAACTTCGCCTTTTCCTGCACGGCAATTATCTCCGGCCGGCCACGTGCGAGGGAGCGAAAACGGCTCATTTAACGTCATTAAACACAAGCGGGGAGTAATTCAGGGCGGCGGGGGATCTCTGTAAAGATTTACGCGGGGTTTGGGCGGCGAGGAGGCCCCCGGCCCTGGGCGGGGAGGGCGGGGGGGTTGGGGGGGTGCCGGCCGCCTTTGCAGGGCGCGCCGGCGGGGCAGGGGCCGTCGAGGCGGCGCGGCGGGTCCGGGCGCGACTCCGCGGGGCTGGGCAGGGGCAGCCCCCGCAGCCGGGGGCGAGGAGCCGCGGAGGGTCCGGCCTTGGCACTGCGGGGCCCGCCTGTGCCGCGGGGTCCGGCGGCCCTGCGCCCCCCGGCAAGGCGGGCAGGATGGGGCCCTCGGCCGTGGCACCTCCTCGGGACACCTGCGACCAGCGCTTTCCCTCCGGGGAAGGGGAGAGTCGATGGAATAAAACCAACTTCAGCCGCCCAAATCGGGGGGGGGGGAGAAATAAAACCACAAGTACCTCCTGGGTTGTTTTCTGAGTGCGAATGGACAACACTGACATCTACATCGGCAAACAATCGGAGGGTGTACGTTTATTGGAAGGAATTAATTTGAAATGTTCGGGACCGAAAGATGAGAAAAAATATTTCCCGGCCAGTGTTTCCCTCTGAAACTTAGTCGTGTCAATAACATACAAGTAAATCGCAAAAGAACGGCGCGAGAAAACACTTCAGCCGTTGGCATAGCTTCAAAAGCTGTTTTGAAATGTTGAGTAGATATTGAACACTTGAATGGCTACTGGTCCGTCAACATAAACCCGAAATAAATTAATTCCCTTGCTGTAACGCCAACTAGCCTTTAAAAGAGCAACTGACTCCGTTTTAATTTTACAGCGATGTTGTAGATAAAACGCTTGATTGCGGTAGCAATGCACCTCGTCTTATTTCTTTTCTGTCACGATAAAACGGGATCTAGCCATATATGTGTGAGTATATGTGATTAATCGCTCTGAAAAATATTTTAAAACCAGAGACTCAATAGATAAAAATTTTTGTGTGCATTTTCGTGCTCATGTCAATTCGTGAAGAAGCAAATTATCCTCATATAAACATGGGATAGAAAGTTCTCTCGGGAGGCATATAGATGCATACATTGTATATATTAACATATATATAATTAATATGTATTTGTTTCCAGGGGAGACAAGCGGAAATATACACAACACACAATGACCAGGCGAAAATCACACCACAATAGTGCACAGAGAGTGACCGGGGTACGGAATGTACACGTAAGTCCTCGCAAAACTCCCACGCTGCAATATTGCGATAGGAAATACAGGAGAATGGTTAATAGCTAAAATAAAAATGCAATTAGTTTGATTATTTAAATGTCAAGGGCGGTGCTGCAAAACGGGTCATTTTTTTTCTCTTAATGCAAACCCAGGCTTCTCAGCTACTAGCAAAGGCAGAGTAATAACTGAAAAATTAGATTGTACATTTTCTGCGATTTGCAGTGTCGAAAGGTCTTTTTCAGCGGGAGAAAATAATTGAGGGAAGAGAAGAGTGGAAAGCGGGAGGCGATAAGAAGAAAACCTGCCTTTGTTCTCTCTGGTTATTTTCTACTAATTATTCTGCCCATTGTGACAAAGTAGCAGTTAAGGATAGATTAGCGTAAATAACCTCGCATTTCACCCCCAAACCCTGCAACTTTCTGGCCCAAGCCGTGCCATCATGTTTGTGCTTCTCCCCTTCACCTCAAACAGACTCTCATTGAGATTTCAGATCTTTGAACTTTGGACAGATCAAACTGCCAGCGCTCACCTTTGTCTCCGGTCATTAGGATTTAAAACATATGTAGCCTCATGGCAGAATCCATTTGTCTCTACGAGGGGAAAAAATTGCAATCTCCTCTCTTCTCCCCACCCCAAAACTCCCACGTTTAGTTGAATTCATTGAAACGATCATTTCCCGGAATGGCGCCTCTGCTGCGGGAGCATTGCTCCGATGGGTTTTGCCCAAGGCGGGTTGTTTTAGGGGGAGCTCCTCGTTATTTTGCTACTACCGTTTTACTGCTGGCAATCTGGGTTTTTTTTCCCGTTAAGTGTTCATACACCTGCTCGTTATTCCAAGGGGCAGCCAGCGGCAGGATGGGTACTATTATTATTATTATCACTATTATTATTGTTATTCCAGCCAGCAGGCGGAAGGCGCGCTGGGGCTGAGCGTTGCCGTGCCCCCGCTGCCCTGGGCCCTCCTCGGAGGTCCCCCCGCGGCGGGGGAAGCCCTGAAGGGGCGCGGAGGCGACGCGGGAGCGGGCGGGCCCGGGCCCGGGCCCGGCGGGGCGCGGGTGCCGCTGCCCTCCCCGCCCGCCCCGCTCTGCTGCCCGGCCCCGGTGGCCCGAGCCTCCCCCGGCGGGCGGCGTTGCCCACCTGTGGTCCGGCCCACCTTTGGGTTTGCGACCCCCGTCCTTCGCCTTCACTGGGTCCCCGGAGGGCACAGCGCGGGGCGGGGTCCGCGGGGGGACACGTTTCGGGTGACCGCGTGCCTGCTTCCGAAACCGGGCCCGTTCACACGCCTCTCGGCGGTGAAAGGGTGCCGAGTCCGCCGTCGTCCCGGGGAAAAAAACCCACCCCCGTCAGATGGGGCGGGGGCACCCCCTTCACGGACGGGCACCCGCTGGCCATGAGCAGTCAGACGGAGGTGCCGTGTGCCCCCCCCCGCCCCAGGGCTGGCACCCGCTTCGGGAGGGCTCCAGGAGCGGCCCCACGCCGCTGGGAGTGGCACCCGCGTGTTTCCACCCCACGCCACGCTAGCGGGGCAGGGGGGTGCAGAGGCGCTGCCGGGGCCCGGCCGCCGGCTCTCACCTCGCCCCTGGGCAGCCCGGGCACCGGGGCAGAGCCGCCCTCCCCGGGAGCGGGACCCGGCCCTCCGGCAGCAACCATTTCTACGGCAAACACCGCCTTTGTCCCCGATACCTCTAAGTGCTCCCTAATGAATCATCTACATTTGCAAGCTACTGCGCAGTAGCTGAAATACATTTTCCCCTTTATTCCTTCTCTTCTCCGAGCCTGCCCGGCGGGTTGCTAACGCACATTTCCTCCGGTTATGACCGGCGGAAAATGTAAACATGTTGGTAACTAGGAGGTGGGCCTCATTCTGCAAACCGGGATCTCTCCATAGTGACTCTCAGTAATGACCTCTTTAGCATAATAAAGCCCCGGGGGCGGAGAATCTTTGAACTGCGGGGCAGAAGATTGGAATAAGAGCATGTCTGAACTTATTCAAATGTATGCAACAAGTTTTCTAGTTCTAAGGTTATCTGGTGTGGCCAACAGACGTTTTCCCTCTTTTTTTTCCTTGCCTGGCTGCTTTAGCTAAGGAAGTACTTTACAAACTTCAGGTATGTCATGACGTTATATGAAATGGAAAGGGAACGACAACAACAACAAAGGGGCAACAAAACCAAGCCCCGGCCCCACATTTAGTGGGGAAAAAAAAAGAACAGAGAAAGACTCCTGTTTAGAAGGGGTGGGTGCCCTCGCCTCCAAATACATGGCAGCAGACCTAACATGACGCCCCGGCCACCAGGAGCCCTGGCAGAACCATAGGAAACTGTGAGCGGAGGGGACCCCGCACATCCCCGCCCGCCCACCGGGGTCCCCCCGTCCCCCCTCCCGGGGGGCCGGGGCCGGTGCACGCCGCCTCCCCGCCGCTCGGCCCCGCGGACACCCGAGCAACCCCAGAGCCCCGGCGCATCTCCCCGGGTCTCCCTTAAAAACACCCCCACCGGGGCATCGGTGTCCAGAGGACGGGGGAAAAAAGAGCCGCTGGCCGGTGCCGAGCAGAGCTCTCCCCCACCCCACCCCCCCGGGCAATTGTTCCCTTGAGCCCCTATTAATGCGGGACATATGTTATCCACAGGCTGTAGGCAGCGGTAAGGCTTCGCCATCTAACTTGTTGCTCAACTTACGAGGCGGTTCTCATCTTCTCATCAAAAGCCGCCGGTCTTTCTTCAGCCGTATGGACAAAAATGTGAACAACAATGCCCGCCTCCCTTCACTTCAAAAGCTGCCATCGCGGAGGCTACCCAGAGAATTTTCTCTCTGCCTTTCATTCCCGGTTTGAAAAAAGGCACTACAGGGCCAAGGCGCTCCTAATGCTCTTTGATGGGGATTGAATTCATTATCTCCAATAACACAATTGTGCTTGGCCAACGAAAAGAGCAAAGTAATACTCATCTAGAATTAGAGAGCGGGGCTCAGAAGAAAGGGAGCGGGAGGGTGAGGGGGGTGGGGGCATTTCAAAAGAAAAGGGGGGGGGGGGGGAATGAGAAAACACCTATATCGAAAATCGGCTTGGAAGGAGGGGGTCCCCAGAAGTTTAAATTACAGAAGTGTATTAAGTGGCGCATTGTAGGGCTCAAGGCGCGTTGGTGGTCTGACTGCGCATTCCCCCCTCCGCCGGCCGAGTCCGCACCGGCTGGGCCGGAGGTTCTTGACATTTCCCTCCCCGGGGCCGGCGGGCCCCGCCGCCCCGCTACCTGCCCCGGCGCCCCCCGGCGCCCGTCCCCGTGTCAGCCGGGCTGCAGGCGGGGGGGCCCTCGCTGCCGTGGGGCACCGGCCCTCGCCCGGGCGCAGCCGCGGCACCTGCGGTCCCCGCCTGCTCACGCTGACTTCGCGGAGGCTTAGCAGCGATGGGGCACCGCCGCAAGCACGGAGCAGCCGAGCGGGCAAACGCCCCCCCCCGCCCCGCCCCGCCACCTCCGCGGACCGCAGGGACACCCAGAAGCCTGTCCTAGCAGGGAGCGGGGAGGGGGGGGTGGGGGTCTCTCCGCACCATCACACCCCGACACCGCCCCAGGGCAACGGGCGGGCAAACAAACCCCACCGGGGGCTACCGGTGGCAGCAGGCGCAGCCCGGGTTACCGCGGATTCGGTCCCGTCGGTGGAGGGCAAGAGATGGAGGAATGAATGAATGAATGACGGAGCGAGTGAATGAATGAATGAACGGAGCGAATGAATGAATAACGCGCACATAAATAAATAAATAATCGGGCACAAAAACCAACCGATTGGAAAACCGCTGTGTTAATATGAGAGATTAAAATATTTGCCTGTTTGGCTTCCAGCGTAAATGTTTTCTACCGGGTGTTATCCAAACAGGCTAAATTTCACAGCCAAGCAAAATACAGCGATGAGCGGGTGAAGGCATTTGCACGTATGACGGGCGGCTACGGGGCCCTTGCGCGGCCGCGCGTTCCACGCGTGTCCGCAGGCACACGGAGCGGCGGGAGGTGGGCTACAGACGCAAACCTCCGTGCCTCTGCGCAGCGGCACGCACGCATCCATCCCACGGCAGGACCCACTCGTGCTCCCGAGCTTCCCAGCGCCCGCTGCAGCGGCCCCGGTAAGGGCTTACGCCGGCGCGGAGATGCGCCCGCGGAGCCCCGGGGAGCGGCGCGGAGCCCCAGCCTCACACCCCGGGTGTTTGCCACACCTTGCAAATGATGTCTTCAAAACTGTTTTTTTTCTTTTTTTTTTTTTTTTTTTTCCCCAGGCAATAATGCCCTTTAGGCGTCGGCAATTACACGGAAGGGGCCCAGCAAGGCGTATCGGTCACCCAGGGACCCCCCGGCTGCTCCGGGGGGGCAGGGGGACACCCCGCTTCCCGAGAGTCAAATTGCGCTCCGGGGAGAAGGAGTCCTCCCACCCCACCCTAAACTGGGAGCCGGGAACCCTAAACTGGCCAGCTGAGGAATTCCCTCCGGGAATAAGAAATCCCATCGCCTTCGGTGGGAGGTTTGTCCCAACAAGGGACACATTGGCCAAAGGGGAGACAGGAGGAGACAGGAGACAGGAGAGACGACCTCTTCCAGCCCCCGTGGGGGTTTCCTCATGTGCAATAATGCTGACCCTGCCGCCTTTCCTCTCACAAGACAAAGCTGACCTTGACAGGACCGGTTTCTGTGGATCCACACTCCTCCTTTTAAACACTCCCTGGGCAGGGGGTAGGTTTTTTCTTTTTTTCTTTTCCTAATGAGTGTGGACCGAGATTGCACTGACCTCAGCAGAGTCCGAGGTTCAAGGATTTCAGGATATTTCCCACTTTGTAAAGTCCCTTAGGGGTTTATTTTTATTTGAGGGGAGGGGGCTGCTTATTTGTTTAAGAAATTAAAAAAAAAATCTAGAATAAGGTCGTTGTTCCCAGGGAAAGCAGCAGCAAAATACTCGTGTCTTCTGCAGAAGTAGGAGCAAACTTCACGTTGTTTCTGCTGAGGTCTGTTTAGACCAAGCGCACATGCCAACTGGCTAACTAAGCATTTTACTGTTTGTAGTTTACCTCCCCGTACATAATGACTTCTCCAAAGTATACATTAAATGGCCACATACTTCATGTCCAAGAATTACTTTTTACAAGTCAGCTTACCTTAACGATCAATGTGCCATTTATACTTTTACACAATAGACTTTAATTGTTACAAGGGAGTCCTTTGGTCTATGCGAAATAATTTGTTTTGTGCCGTAGCACAAACAGAGGATTAGGAGTTCAGGTAAGGAATAAGCAGCAGCAACAACTTAATTCCTAGGCAACAAAGATCCTGCTTTCACGCCAGATTTCTTTCTAGTAAAAAGCAGGACACGGCACCATCTCCAGCTCACTGGACCAGTCAGACATTAGTTAGCCTGCAGTTCTTTCTGGTTTAAATCTGTCCAGGGTTTCCCGCCCTTCACCCCTTCCAGGGCCAAAAGTTGCATGTAATGCTATGCAGTGCTAAGTAAAAATAAACAGAAGAGATTCGCCAAATTAAACAGAATTCCATTTATTTTTTTTAAAAATATCATGATTTAACAGGCAAAGATCGAAGGCAGCTCTGTGGATTTAATTTTTAGCATTTCATATTTCCAGTGAAAGTGGTACAAAGCCGATTGGATTTAAAAGTACCACTTCCATTTGGACTGATGGATGATTATTTTTTTTTTCCCCTGCAACCACCAGCATATCCCAAATGCAGGCAGAAATTGTAAAAACCAACCAGGTTTAGGATGGAGACTCTCTTTCCGTTCCAGCAGCTGGGTACTGGCAGAGCATCACGGTGGCCCGACCCTTGCCCCTCACCTCCGCAGGCGGGAGGTGGCCGGGGGGGACATGCTTTGTTTCGGAGTTTCCATGGGTGCTTCAACAGAGGGGTCAACATGTGCACACATGGTGGGTGAAGCCACTCAGAACATTTTCAGCTTTGGAAACAAACCCAGCAACAAACAGATCCCGAGCTCCCACCCACTGGCTTCAGCCTGTCCCGAAACCAGCCTGGCTGTCATCTGTGACAGGCAGCCTTGAGCCGGAGGGTTTGGGGGGTGTCCTGTGGAGGGACCTGTGGGCAGCCTCACCTCTGCTCCTTCACCCCCAGATGCCCCTACTTTTCCCCTTGCCTTTCTGGCTGCTGGTGCCCTTTGACAACAGTGAAGGCGGGAATAGCTCATTCAGACCATGATCTCCTCAAAAATTAAATAAATACAAATGAGGGACATACAAGCTGATGCAGTAAAAACCTTTTGTGTGCCTGTATGAGTGCAAGCCACTAGGTCAAACCCACTTGAGAACCAAGATGGATAGGAGAGACAACCAAGAGATACACAGCAATGCCCTGCTGAATGAAAGCAATCTCCAAGCGCTTCCTCGTCCCTCGACACTGTCCTTTATGGACTCCTACTTTAAGAATGAAGCCATCTGAGACCACCCTCCTAACACCACTAAGCAAGGGAAAGAGGTGTTTAAGGATGCCAAAGGATGGCTGGGAGGACTCTAAGCTGCAGATAGTTTCTACTCTTCCATTATCAGCAGCGTAGATTAGCTGATGGGTTTCCTTCTGCCACTTCTAGGAATCTGGGAGAGACCAACCTACTGATGAGTTACTTCCTCACTGGGACTCAGTCTCACACACACACATACAAATCCACAACTGGACTCAAAGCATCCCAAGGGATAAGCTGCACTGAGACATCAGCTGCTTAATGCAGGCCCACCAGGAGATGCCTGTGTGGGCCTCTGCCCTACTCAAGTCAAATGAAGGCTTGGAAATACTTTAGTGGCAGAAGCAGAGGGCTCTCAGAGGTATTTCCAACCTTTGGTTATCAGGTCTTTAAAAGAGGGACCATTGTTTCACTCTGTTACAGAGCGTGTTACAATCCATGGGTTACTGGAATGTAATAAGTAAATGAGACCTAATTAAATAACAGCAATTCTAAGTGCCTCTAAGAGATGCACCACACTGTGCAGGATGGAACTGCAAGAGCCACTCAATATTTTTTAGTAGTAGTTCACATTTTTAAAGTTTGGAAAAACTGTATGTGTTTCCAGACTCATCTTGATGCTATGAAAATATGTTTCTTTCACTAAAAGTAAAGAAAGGATACAGCATTTTTCACATACTGGCTGGTAACAGGGGTTCTTCACATGGTAGCTCTGAACTTTTTGGCAAAAACATATTCATCTGAGAAACCAGAACATTTCAGTCTACCGTACTGGCAGATTTGCCAATACCTTTAAGTTTCTGGTAACATGCAAGACATTAATATGTTAATATGTTTTATAAGGCATAAATGTGTTCCCTTTGTATATATTGTCTCCATTCTAGAAATGCTGGAATAGAATAAAAGCTACACTGTATATTAATCAGAAAAGACATTCATGGAAAGGCGTAGTTCCTTTTCAAATTTGTAATTTCAGAAGAAGGAAGGTCGCTGTGCTTAACCACGTGGATTGTTTGTGATACAGCAATCTAAGAACAAACAATCAATATATATGTTTTGGGTCGAATACTTCTTAACAGTCAGATCCTCCGGACCACAGCAAACACACAGCACGTGTTGATGAGGTCGTGAAGTACAACAGTCCCGTTCCCATGCCAGTAACCTTAGTGTGGAAAAAAAAAAAAAAGGAAGAGGGAAAACCACAGAGAAAACATCAGCTGTCATTATACTTAAAAAAAAAAAAAAAGAAAAAAAAAATCTTTTTTCTCAGTTTTTCCCTGGAAGTATCAAAAACGCCTTTCAATACTGAGCTGCAAACCACAGCGAAAACCCTATGAAAATAGTCAATATATAGGCACACGAAGACACAGAGCTCTTTAATTTACCGAAGGCACAGGCTGGAGCGCTCCTCATCTGCAAGGACCTGTGCTCGATAGGCTTTGCGGTTTGGCACATGCAACACCCCCGAGCTAGTGTGAGCGGAGCAGGATACTTAGAAAATTAAAGATCTACGTGACCAGACAAAAAAAAAAAAAAAAAAAAAAAAGAGAGAGAGAAAAGAAAAAGAGTTTTTTTCCAAAATAGCACTGGTTTAATTACAAAATTATCAGTCTAAATTATTACTAAACACAGGGGCGTCTCAAAATGATCACAGGAGGAATTAAAGCTCGGGCCGCCGACAGACGTTTGCAGTTACAGCGGGTACCAGGCTGCTTTGCCCGGCGCCCTCCTCGTCCCGCCGCTTTCAGAGCGGCTCATGGGGCTTCGCCTCCTTTTTGGGGGCGGGGGGGCTCCCCGGCCGGCTGCTGCCGGCGCTGCCGCCGGCTCCGGCGCCCCGGGCCGTCCCTAAGGCGGGCGGGGGACGCGGAACGCCGCCCACGCCCTCAGCAACGCGCGGGGATTTCCCCCCTTCCCCGTCCCTCCCCGGTCCCGCAGGCACACGCCGCCGAGGGCAGAGGGATCGTGGGTCCGGGGGCGCTGGGGGGGGCGGGGGGAGGCCGCTGCCGGGGACCGCGGGCGCGGAGGGCGAGGGGCCGGGGAGCCGCCCTCGCACGGCGGGGGGGGGCCCGGCCGCGCCTCCCCCGCCAGCCGCCCGCTGCGAAGGGCTGGGCGGCGGGCGAAGGATCGGGCACATTTGTCGCCCCGTGCCCGTGCTGAAATCCCCACCTCCCCCTCCAGCTCCTCAAGGCGAGGGCTCAGTGCCCCCCGCCGCCAGCCCCGGCTGCCGCGCCAGCCCCGGCCCATCGCTCCGGACGGGCGGTCCCGCGAGGCGGGCAGCGGCCGGAGCGCTCCCGCACGCCGGGAGACTTCCTCCGCCTCCTCCTCCTCCTCCTCCTCTTCCTGCTGCCGGCCGAGCCCCGGAGCGAGCTGGGGCGGCGGCACCCGGCGGCGGCTCCCGGGGCGCAGAGAGCCGCACCCCCCCCCCCCCCCCCCCCCCGCAGCGCTCCGCAGGGCTGCAGCCACCCTCGCTCCTCCGTGGGCTCACTTGCGCTTCCAGCCACCGCTGAAGCGCCTGGGCTCCAGCTCCCCGGCGGGCGGGTGTCTCCTAAAAAAAATGCCTACCTGCCTGTAAGGTTAGTTATTTGTTTTTTAAGCACGAGTAACTGTTGTTCTGATCAGCGGTTTTCTTAAAAATAATGGACGCACCCCCCGCCCCAAACCTCCGAAACCTCTCATCTAAGTTGGCCTTAAATATATGCCAATGGCCCCTGTAAATAACCGTGAAATCAAGCCACCTCCATGCCACCAGGTTTGCAGTGTGTCTGAAAACGCCAGCCTCACCGAGGGTGGATGTGAAATCTGATCTTGCTTCAGGTTCAACCGAAATACCAAAATGATTCATGCTTGACTGTGTCTCCTTGATATTTCTTATTTTGATTTTTCCTGCTTCCTCCCTCCCGTCTACTGGTGCACACTCATTCCAAGGGGTCCTTCAAACACTCGAGGAGTGTAAGAACAATGCTATATGCAGTATTTCCTTGAAGGGTTTTATTACTAGGCTATCTAGAACAAAAACAAACAGCATTTTGCAGAACACCTCTTTAAAAGAAAAGCAGCCGGCGGTTGTTAAAAAAGGGGAGGACACATGGCAAGCCACTGGTGCATTTAATAGTATTCTCTCCTTCCGAGCTGCACAATATTTGGCCTGTATTTCAAGCCGTTGTTGTGAATGCCTGCTTCCTACTTTCAGTTCTAAGAAGTTTGCTCCCCAGATGATGGATACCTTTTTCACTGGCAGGGGTGGCACCACCCGTTGCCCTCTGCCAGGTGTCTGCCACATCTGCCTGCAGGTGACGGGAGACAGCACCTAGCAAAAAGTGGGCTTGGGGAAGCCAGGCTTGCGCAAGACCCTGGAGAACCAGGGAGACGGCCTGTGACTGTGGAGCATGAGAGAAGCAGGGATGGGAATAACAAGCAATGAGGGCTTGGAGGAAAGGTTGAGGATGCAGAAGAAAGGGATATAAAGCAGACAGTAAGCGAGGGAAGGTGGACAAATTGGTCACGAGTCAGGAGAAACTAAGGGGTGCTGGGAAAGGGCAATGACTGCAGGGAGCAGATGGCTGATAGGGGACAGCATGAAGGTGGACCACACCTGGAGCAGCTGTCTGCCTTTTCTAGGAAGAGAAAAGTAATAGGAAAGCAATCTACTGGCTGTTCCCCCCCATGCAGATGATAGGCAACATACAGTGGAAGTCCGCCTGTGAACGGCAAACAAGGAAGCTTGCTTTTTTTATGTGTGTGTTTAAGGTTGAATTTTGACCCCGAGCTGACGTCATGCAAATCAAGGGTTGGCTGCTTCCCTCTAAAGGCAAAAGAAATCCAAGGAATCAGGTTAAAATGAAGAGTTACTAATGTTTAAATATCTCCTGGTTTGGGGTGTAGGGAGAGGCTGACTCAGGGGTTTCAGAAGCTGCCGTCACCTTTGTCAGTGGTCAGGAATAACCACGTCTGTTTATTTGCAGTACACACCAGGCCCTTTATAAACCCGTGGAAGGACAGTCCCTGCTTGCCGCACTCTGCAGTCTAAGGACTTGCAAGATAGGATCACTAGGTGTTTCTTGGCATTATAATGTCACAGTGTCTCCAAGTTGGTTTTAAAGCATGTAAGAGCATGTGGAGCGTACCACTGCAAAAGTTACAAAGCTATAGGCAATAGAGACTCAGGTTAGATAAGGGACTGGCTGGGTGGAGCTGGTGAACAATGCACGAAAGTGCTTTTCTTTCACTGATCTTGGTTCAAATTAAGGTTAAATTCCAAGGGGAGTGTATTTTCCCCCTCTCTCTCTCCACCCCTCTCTCTCTCTCCCCCCAGGAAGAGATTTTAAAGGGCATCATTTTCAGTTTTAAAAAAAAAAAAAATTACAAAGAAAGATACATGTTAATACAAATGTAGCATTCCACAGAGGGGAGCTAAGAGCTGCTGGTGTCGCACCCACGGCTTTTATTCAGCCAAAGCGAGTTCAGCAGTTTCAGCACCTGGCAGGAGTAGGATTGATCCTGCTGTCAAGAAACAGCTATAGCAAAAGCAAGACTGCATACAAGCCACAAAGTCTATACAGAAAAAAGGCTGATATACAGGAGTGGAAGATGGGATTATGAAAATAATACATAGAGTTCAAGTAATTTTTACTAAAATGGCACAGTTCTTACTTTGTATGGCTTGGAAATCCATACCTTTACCCTTGGAAAAAAAGTAAATTAAAATCTCATCTATGTGAGTTTATAACAGAATGAAATAGAATACGAATTTTGCTATTACATCTACAAAATTAGCTGTTGTATCTGAAAAAGGCAACAAGGCTTCCAGCTGCCTACTCCGAGACCTGCGTTTGCTGGGGAAAAAAACAAAAAAAAGAAAAAAAAAAGAAAAAAAAAGAAAAAGTTGGATCAGCTTCTTCACAAAACAAACTTCATAGAATTTGTTTTGCAACCTGTCCATCATTAGTTTTCTGCTTTAGAGGAGCCAATGTTCCAGGGCACTGTAAGAAGGTGCAATAGATTCTGTGTCCATCCAAAATCTGAAAGCAGAAATGCGGTCTCTTCTGTGATAAGAGCTCCCCAAAGTGCAGGGGCAAAGGTGGCACACATTTAATGCTGGCTTTTCTTTGGTATGACAAGAGCTCTTGAAAATCAAAAGGGAAATCTGTGGTCTTGATCCCATGAGATAGTAGAAGTTTGCTATAGGGGAGTTCTTGGCTTTCAAAGGAGTCCACAGGACCTCCGCCCACACACTTCTCTCTAACTAGAGGGGTGCAGCCAGCTCCGCCATGCTCAGGGCCATTTGTCATCCCTGTAACTGCTTTTGTCTTTTAAGAAATATGAGACATCGAAATATGTTATATGCCACCACAAACTACCATTTCTCCCCTCAGTAATAAGATATTTGCCACATACATAGTACATACTACAGAAACATGAAACACAGCCTATCTTTTCTGAGCTGTGCCTCTTTTTCCCCATCAAAACAAAATATTTTGCCCCATCAGTAAGAGTGTTCTTAATACTGACCCTCAGTAGCTCCTCATTACCACAAGAAGGCTGCAGCATGGACTTAAGAAGTGATTGCTTCCTGCATCTTACATGGCTTTACAGTCCAAGGTAGCCGTGCTAGGTGTGTTTCAACTGAAGTGTTAACATTCCTGGGAATACTTTGGTCAAAAGCTACTGCCACTCCACACCAGTGCACCTAAATAACATTTCTTTCAAGTGCTGCAGAGCACGCAGCTCTGACAGCATTACTTAATCAAACACTAGTAATTTAGGGTCCATCAGTGCCATAGCTGATGATTGAATACAGCTATTACTGATGGACCTGAAAGCTGGATACCCCTCCAGCTGTGAGGGGCAGACACTGCTGTCAGGTAGGGCAAAACTCAAGTGAATTCAGGGTACAGCCTCATAGATTTTGAAGCATCTACCAGGAAGGGGGGAATGCTCAGCGCTGGCATTCAGCTCTGCAGTTCTGTTCTTGTGATATTCTTCCTTATATCTGTGAGTCCTGTTTTTAACCTCCTTCCTCTTAACCAGTATCCGTGCAGTGTTTCTCACCCCCTTTTCATGGTCAGTGCAGTATCACTCTTCCCACTCAGCGGCTGTCATCCCTCGCCGCCAGCCCCACCTGCCTCTTGGCACCGCTCCCTGTCACGCTCATGCCAAGAACAGCCTCGTCCCCTCCCCGGGAGTGGAGCAATATTCCTGCCCATCAGATCTGCCCCCAAAATCACTTCTTTCCATTCACATTCCACTAACCTCTACCCAGCCACTATTCTTACCATCCTTTAACTTAGCTCAAATTACAGTGTAATTAAAATCACCATGGAACACAACTAAACCAACAAGATTAACTACACAATCACTTAGCCTTTTTTTTTTTTTTTTTTTTTTAGCAGCCTTACTAGACATTTACCTGGCTTCAGCTCTTTTGGCTTCCAGATGGTTATGACAGGGACCTATTTCTTTCCATATTCAGGAAGATTCATGGTCCAGCAACAAAAATGCAGGACACAGGCATCGGTGTTAATAAAATAGTGTTCAGTGGCATCAGCGTTCACTGAAATGAACTTCCTAACTCTATTTTACCATCTTTCATTCAGCTTACTCTTTCATCATTGTTTTCTGCATCAGATTATTTTCTGTCTGGTTTCTTCCACATCCAGAAAATTTTAGGGAGGAATGGATCACAAATACACCTACTCTGACTCTAGGACTGACACAGAGCATGAGGTCCTGGGATGAAGCTGTGCCTTAGAGAACGAGCATGGTCCTTGAAAACAGGAAAGTACGCAGTAAGGGCAGGGAGAGATCAGCTCCATATAGACCATGTCTGAGAGCAAGAAGGGATTGTTATGTCCAATTCAAGCATCTGCATGTCCAAGAATTAGAAAAGTCTTACTGTCTGAGCAATACCTGATAAGTGATATCAGAAACTCACCCTGTTCAGTTTATCCAAGAGAAGATTAACGGTAATGTATTTATGGTCCCAATTATCAAAATGGGGAAGAATTTGGGATAGTAAATTGCTCTTTAAGTTCTTAGGAAAAAGCAGTTTAATGAGACCTTCTGGTCTGAAGTTGAAAGAAGACAAAGACAGACTAGAAAACAAGTTCAATGACAGCAGTAGATTCTCCATGGAGTCCTTAGTCAGGGATCTGTAATTCCCCACACATCTGTGGTTCCACCTGAAGGCCTGGGACCTGCTTTAGGGGTGGCTAACAGACCAAGGGATGCTGGAATTAATACAATTCTGGTTGGTATCCAGCTTTCCTAGGGTGAATGCACCAGAAAAGCAACAGTAAATCAAGGAGGAGGAGCCTGCCATGTGGTTTTTATATGTTGAACCGTTCTACAGGATTTCTCACCTTCACAATGCACAATAGCTTTTCAAGCCAAGGAAAGATTTTTCTTTGGCTTGAGCTATATTATACACACGTATTATAATCACCATAAATCGACATGGTAGCTAGCTAGATACGTGTCGTGTATGAATCACTTAGGTAAAAGAGTAACAGAATAGAAACTAAAGACATAATTTACAGGTTTTGCAAGTGGGGGGTGGGGGTGGGGTGGAAGGAGGGAACAGGACATGCCTATGGCAGGTGGTGGTATATCTCCTACACATCCTGGGTCAAGAGGGTAATATGTGGTTCAGCCTGCCAGACCTTGGCTCGCTTTACTACTAGTGGAAAGAAATAGTCACAGCACCTAGTTAGACACCGGCAGCAGGTGGTTTTAGAAGAGCCCTAAGAAGGTAAACTGTCAATAGAACTGAAAAAAAAAAAAAAAAAACAAACCCCTTTTAATGAGATAGTAGGTAGCAGGTCACCTGATAACAAATGGTTGGCTCTACAGGAAATGAGGCTGTGCAAGGGTGAAGTTCTGGATGAAACACCTCGTAACATGTAATGTTAGTGATTTGTAGACCAGATTTCAATGACTGGAAAATTACAAGGATAGCGTCATTACTGAAATTCAGGGTGGATAGTTACAATGAGCAGTTGTGGATTTGCTATATAGGACTGTTGAGAACAGTCCTGTGGGATTTCACAAAAACACACACTGATGAAAACGTATTTTCTTTAGGCACAGGCAGTTCAGATTTATAAGAGTCTTACTCTAGTGTCTGTTAGAGCTCTGGGGAAATAAAGTTATCATGAGCAGACAAGCAAAATGTGGAGGAAGCAGGGCATTTAGCTGCTTGAAAAGCAATTGAGCTGAGTTTCTCCATTCTGCGATCAAAGAAGTGTAAAACTGTGAAGCTTTCTGGCCTTCATTCCAACACATGCTATGGCAGTCGTTGCTGTATTCAGACGTTTGGTGCTGTAGTTGCGCAGGTAAGAGCAATCCCCCTCACTCCCCACAGATATCACTGCACATGGCAGCGCAACCCTTAGTCAAGCCTTTGCTTAACCCAGAGCGCAGGGTGTTTGCACATCTTTGCCTCTCCTGCACATCAGGCTCTCAGGAGTGTGAGCAAGCTCTAGTGCAAAAGTCCTATAAATTGGTGCAGTTAGTCCCATATGCAATGCCTTTGAGTCAGAATGGGGGAACCAGAGCCCAGCAGAGTGAGCCCTGCTCTGTGCAAAACAGAAATCACCAAAGAGCAAATTCCTGAGGCAGATTTCACTCAGGATGCATCTACATTTGTGTTGTCATTTGTGTTAGGGGTGCACTTTAAAAGCCACTGTCCAAGCTGGCTCCACATTCTGTGCTCTGGTTCACATCCCCAAGCAGTCTCTGTGTACTTGGGACACCACAGAAATGGAGAGATGTGCTTTTATCACCCACTACCAGGCAGCCAAGCCTGGAGACCAGCATGGAGCTAACCCCTATGCACAGAATGGTCATGGGGGTGCTCTATGCCATCTGTTTGCTCTAGGGATCTGCTTCTCCTGCACTGCCTGACTTGGTAATCCAGATGTGCAGAGGTGCAGCCATCATTTGGGTACAGCCCTGGTTCATGCACCTGTGACATGTTACTCTAGCAAGGATGTGCAGAAACACTGAATGTACTCAAGCAACTGGATTCGGTAAATGGCTTAGGCTGAGATTTGTTTGCCTGAATAAAACAGAGGTGACTTCAGGAATGGACAGTTGTTAGTTGTTGTCAAGGGCAGGAATGGTATAAAAAGCTTGCTTCCAGTCCTCTGTGGGCACAGAGGCCAGTCATTCCCTGCCTGCTGGGACCCCACAGCCAGGTGGTACCTCAAGACCCTACAAGGATCTGCAAAGCACAGTCACCCTCCACCATTCCTCCCTCCATTTCTGTCTTGACCTCTCCTTCCCCACTTGGCTCACCAGCACATACAGCACCACCCCTCTTGGCCACAGCTGGTCTGATCAATATTTATTTGGCTGGCTTTTATGGGGACCTGTTGAATTAAGGAAGAACTTACCTCAGCACAGGAGATGTCTGGGCCCAAGTAGTCCTGTGGTCTAAAGGGCCAAGTGAGCTTCTCTACCTTGGCAGTGCACGTGTGTGCACCAGGTGAGGAATCCTGTATGCCTAGGGAAGGGGGAACATGGGTCATCTAGTTAGCAGAAGGCATGACTGCCTACATTGTGCTGATGCTGAACCTCAGTTACTGCACACAATGCAGCTGCCCCCCAGGATAATACCCCTTGGGGGAACAGTCAGTCCCCAAGACCACAATAACCTTTCTGAGCCCCATTCCCTATGACAGATCCCCTGGAAATCCACTTACTTTTTACAGTATCACCCCTATATCTTTGGATGCCCTGAAACTCCAGAGGTTCCCCTTTGCGTCTGAGGGAGCCTCTTTCCCTTCTGCAAAGCTGAACATTGCTGCTACTGGCAAGAGGAAAAAAATAAAATACATTAGGATGGCAAAATTCAGTTTTGTTGACTCTCCTGGGAAGCTGTAACCAGCTCCGGAGTGTTTTCCATGGCCCGGTAGCCAAACATTAGTCTATAAAGCAGTCCAACGGGGCTATTATTTTTCTTAAAGACTACAAAATTCCTTTTGCACATATAACATTTGTTGCTGATATGATTTTATAGCTTGACTTAAAGCAACTACTGAGCAAATATAGGCACATTAAAATTTAAGCCACCAAATGACAACTTTGCTATAGACATGGCCCTTAATTTTATTCATACAGTGGCAACTCATTATCTTGGACTAATAATGGAGACAGCCCAGAATGAATCCCTGAGAACTTTAAATTAGCAAGGACCAGCTCTTCTAGATGTTCCCAGTGGTCACCAGTCTGGCCCACTGAAAAGGCTGCAGCCTCTCTTAGCCCCCTTTTGGCTAAGCCAAAATCAGCTAGGTTAACCAAGCCCTGCTCGTTGTTTACTCACTTGGACAGAAGTAGCCATGACTTTCTAAGCCAGAGAGTGGGAACCATTAGAAATGTGATAAAGAGCTGTGGATGGCTAGAGGCGGCATTTCACGACTACACTTGAGCCAGAACAGTGCTTTGACATCTGGGAGCACTGCCTGCACTGATAGAGGTGGTAAGATCTGCCTGGAAAATCCTCAGTCTGGTTTAGTCAATTCTAATTAGGCCCAGAGTGAAGAAATACAACATACAGTCAAATGCTCATTTAGGCATTTCTTATATCAGTTTGGGGATAAAGTACTGTTGTTATTCATTTTCCTTTTAAATGTGTGCTGAGATTTATTGATGAAAATTGTAGAAGGGATCAGATCTTATTAAGTATAATTCAATATTTACTATTTTGATATCATAACTTTTCGTGTCATATTTATACCAAGAAAGCCTTAGCTAGAGGACAACTGCCATTTCTATTGCTCAACCTGTGAGAAGCAGAGGGGACCCTGCCAATTTTCATATTGATTATACTGTGACCAAAACAGCTAAATGTTAATTAGAAAAGTTGTTTTATTTGAAATTTAGAACCAAGGTAGCTTGCCCTATCAAACAAGAATTTAGTGAAAAAACTGAGCACAACAAAATTTCAATGAATTTCCTAGCCTTATGCTCACACACCAACTTTGACCTCTGTGAGACACCTACTTTCAAATATTACAACAGCCGTATCTTGCTTTGACTTCCATGAAGTTTTCAAGGCTTCTATGTATAAGCAAAGCAAAGTATTTCTGTCACTCATTGTAACAACTTTTCCTCCTCTTCTACATCTGAAGTAGGCAAAGCTTCCACACTCACGTGTTTTTGGATTTCACCCAATTCCTCTCCACTGTTCTGGTCAAAATTTAATTTCTATCTAGCACTTTTTCTGTTACAACAGGGCAGTCCAGGTGTCCTGATTTGTGCCTGCCTTGTCTAATGGGAAGAAGAGTCCAAGTCAAAGCTATGATTTACCCACATCTTTCTCAGTTTGCTGACTGGATTACACATTGAAAGCTCGTAACCCTATGTTTGATATGGTGTTTTGGAGCACCACAGCTCCATATCCATATCCAATGATGTGGATATGGAACCCTACATTTTTTGACTGTGGGTGAGGGTAGCATCCCCACCAGTGAGAATATGGTCGAGCAGTAGGACTGGCCATACCACAGTCACAGCTGGAAGCATTTCATTTTCTGCCAATGCCATTTTAAAACAACTGATATAACAAATGCCATAGCTGATCACATTGCTAATCTTTATCTATTCGTGCATCTCCCTCTCTTGCTTAACTCTACCTGGAACGTTTAGTAACCATCATCTGTAATATTCATGTTCCCCATGCACTGGTAGAATGTTAGTGGTGAGAGAGAAAATTTTCCCTATATAAAGTGGAATAAACAAATGATGATTTTATATAGCATGTTAAAGACCCAAATGGGCTGATATTAGTGCTAGGAGCACGTGTTGACGGAGACTTCCTACTGTTTGTTATTCTATTTCTAGTCTAGTATACTTTCACAGAGGCTGCATCTGAGTTGAGTATGTTCTCTGAATAAGCTAAATACCCAAGTAAGAAATTAATTAATTTTTGAAAAGCTGATTCTTACTTACAGATATTTGAAATCTTGCTTCTAAGCAAAATTTCATCTTCTAAGCTGATATCTGTAAGTTGATATCTATATCAACTTAGACACCATTAACCTCATTTCTCATAGACCAATTTTTGAAAACAGTTTACTTCTTTGATCAGAAAACTTGTGAAATAGTGGCACTACATCAGTGGAAGTCACATACTAACGAACAAAGTCCCGAGGCTTCAGACAATGAATTAGAGTAGTACCAAAGTAGTTCTTAATATTTCCATCTTAATCTTTTGATTTTCTTCTTTTGCTTTTATACGTTTGGTTCTGGAATTAGTTCTGCTAATAGTTAGTTCATGAACAAATATACCATCATTTCCATCCTTTGAATTCTTTGGGAAACCATTACATTTTTCAATTTTATGTGAAATACAGTGCGCGCATTCATGTGTGAATATTAGTCATTGTAAATTCATGTATTGTATTCTGCAAGGTTTATCACAAACTTGCTTTAGCACTGCCACTGGGAAACAGTTGTGACCAATTCTACCACATATCTTGCTGTTTTACCATATGACAATCGATCTGCTTCTATCATGTTCAGAAGCCATTCAAATAATGATGAACTGCTGTGAATGTGACACTGTTTGGACCTTTGGCCCAAGGTAACCATGGAGGAAACATGCCAAACTCCTCCTGATGACAGCTTCTCAGAAAGGAGTGTGACCCTTTGCAGCTGGTGGCTGGCTGGGCAACACACCAAAGCATGTGCACAATTGTAACGGTGTGCTCCAAGACTTGCTGAATGGGGGTTCTTGCAGGCTTTAAACAAAACATGGTGGTTTCAATTTATACATTCTCAACATTTTATGTTTCAATACAAGTTTTAACCTGAAATAAAAGGTGATTTTTTTTTTTTAAATAAACAATTAGACTAAACATTGCCCCTGCCCATTCCTCCCCCCTCCCCCCCCCCCCCGCCAAGGGAAGGAAAAGAAAACCAACTCCAGGTGAAAGCTTTTCCTTTTCCTTGAGCTATACTTTTTTATCAGTTCAGTACACTTTTTCAGCCTGTTTTCTTTATTGCCTGGCCCTGCACTCACCATCAGGGTTAGTACTTACTCATCACAGTACGTAGTATGACTAAGAGTAAAGCACTGCAAGATTTGGCCACTATTCCTGTATTTGATTAATTTTACAACCAAGTCTTGGCTACCAACAGGAAGCCTTAAACTCTGAAAACACTTCTGGCATTGCATTTCTGATGTTTAGTTGAACAGAGTTACCAGGTAAATGTTGCCTTAAAATTGATTAAGTTAATGGCAATATTTTACAATTACCACCACCCCCAAACCTCCCCCCCCTCCCCCGCCACAACCCCAAAACACAACTCCTTTTGCAAAAACTAATTTAATAAAGGGATTATAAAATACAAAAGAGAGAGAGACAGGTAACCCGAGATGCAATTTTGGAATGCAAACTTTTAGTTCAAATGTGCAAGCTCAAACTTAACGAATGTTTAAAATATTTGAGTTTTTCAAATGGTGCCAAAATAAACCATGTCTTTTCTAAAGACTACATATTTAGCTAGGCACTGGCAATGCAAATCTTTCAACCATTTCAAGTATTTGTTTAAAAGCCTCTGAGAACACGTGTGCTCCCAACAAAACTGAAGAATGAAATGTTTAGACCACTGAAGCTCAACAGCTGACTTATAATCAACCTAATATGAGAACACCACTTTGGTTTTTTGGACTTGTGAATACATTTTATTTACCAATGCATGAGAAGAACAAACAGAGAAAGTCCAGTTCAGCAGACCTGATGTGAAATGGTACAGCGATAAGAGTCAGTATGTGTAACGCTGCGATCATAGCAAGCACAGTATCAGAGAAACTGCAGGTCAGTGATTTCATGTGCCTCACGGTTTATTCTTGCATGGGAGGAAAATCTGCTGGTGTACAAACTAAAAAGAAAAAACCCAACAAACCTAACAGCCTTCATCTGGAATTATTCTAAATGAAGAAAATAAAGGCACAGAGAAACCCTGACATTTCCATAGCAAGTTCATTTGTGTACGTGGATTAAAGATGTTACAAATCACCCAATAAGAATATTTATAAAACCATTTAATTTGAAAATTAAGGTATCTTGTAAAATGTCCTGTGATTTGGAATAAATAAATAAATGTGCTTGTGACAACATATTGCCATTACTAAACTATTTCAATATGATGGCTTATTTATAAAAGCAGTTTTAATATTCCCCTGCATTAATGATTAACTAATGAATCTTACTTTCTTGTGAATGTATTTAAAGAGGAATCAAACCGACTTCATCTACAGGATTCCACTAACAAGACTGAGCTGGCTCTGAACTTTTCAAATATCAGCAGTTTTCCCAACACTAGTGCAGAAAACCATGCTACCAGTTTTGGGCTGTGGGCTGAATGAAAAACAGTACTAAATGACTAAAGGTCCACAGTTCTTTTCTGTTAAAGTTGATTTGTCACAATATTGTTAATTAGTGAGGGCTTAGGGAAGGCTTACTATGAATATAATTACAGTGCTGAAAAGCATTAATAACGCTCTTATCCCGAGCCAACATGATGCTATTTACATATTTTACCCTGGCATATACCAGAAATGGTTTCCAATGCATAACGTGCTAGGGGATCACCAAGAGAAACATACAAAATCTCACAGGGGAAGGATGTTTCTGAGTATCTCAGTGCTCTTCAAGACAGCAGGGACGCTAATTTGACCAGTAATTACAACTGTCACCATCAGCATTGCCTGTGGTGAGCTACCTTTCATCATGAACTGCTGTTCCATCGGGAGGCAAATGAATTGCTACTCCTGGTATATAATCTGATGCAATCTCATCCTTCTCATAAATTAGGACAGAAGTGACAATTGCATTTATCTGCTATACAGGGCAGGCTTCTTTTCACCTTCAGAGCTCTGCGTGGACATCAATCAGTTCATCAATCAGTTCTCAGTGAATAAACTATATGATAAAAGCCAATTAACCCTTGTTATCATTATTGCCTATTTCTACACGCCAGACCAGAATTCCTGCCCTTGTTACACTGAAAGGCAAAACTCAGACTGGATTCAATGGGGCCAGAAATTCACCCAAGGGCACTAAAGGCTGGGCCTGCATTACTGGACCTGTGTGACTTTTGCTGTTCACTTCAGCTGGTGAAGAAGTGAAAGTGTTTTGATGTTAGCCACACAGATGCTTTTGCAAACTTCCCTGAGGAGCCTAGGCACCTCTTCAGGGGCTGCATAACTTTTATGACTGTCACCAAGAGTTTGCCAAAGACCACACACCAGGTTGTTAGCAAGGAAGAGTGAGAACCCAACCATTTCCAAATCTTCACCTCTCAGCACACTACATTTCCCAAGGTCCTTTTCAAAGAAGACAAACATTTCTAGCTGAATTTTAAAATTCAACACCTAATTTAGTTACGATTCAAAGTCATTTATCTACAGGATAATAAAAACCCCTAACTAAAAAGCTCACTGAATTTCAGGCTACTTGGTACAAGACTTAGGACAGAGTCAGGAAATATTTTTTCACTTAGGTACAATGTGTCAAAAGGAAAATTATGAAGCAAAATTATCACCTAATTTTACCAAATCAAGTATTATCCACCGCCAGATGTATCTGACATGAAGCCTGCTAGACTACTTTTGCCTGGCCAATCCTACTTGCCTAAACAAAGCCAGCTGACACAAGAGGATGGAGGTCAAACAGTTTTGCTGTATGAAGCCTGCACTCAGAGGCAGAAAGACTTGGGGCAAGGTGAGGACTTCTCGATACTCCTAAGGGAAGGAGGAACTTAGCACATTCATGCACGGAAAACAAGCCCTGATGTAGCAAACTTGCATTTCCAAAGTAGCAAACAAGCTTCGTCATCAAAGCTGCCAAGGATTAAGAGGGAAGATCTTTACATGGAAAAATAAGTAGTTAAAACTTAGATTAAACAATGGGTAAGAATAAATGCATCATTTTCACAGTGAAGGAAAGTTACCTTATTGTCCTACAGGCATCTTTGCCCCAGAGCCCATGTTGTTCAACTTAACTAAGAAATCACCTTGAAAAGGGGTTTAATTTGGAGATGGTGATATGAAATATCACCATATTCAGCATGGAGATGCTGATGATACTATGTTACTGAGCGTCGTAAAGATGAGCTGTGAGAAGAGATGGAATAGGAGCTCATGGTCACCTGGGAATACACGATAAAACAACAGATGACATTCGGTACCCATAAATGCTAAGTTATGCATTCAGAAAACAGTTCTGTCTTCATATACACCCTATGATGAACTCTGAGCTGAATATTATAACTGAGGAATGAGACCTAGAGTTGTTATTATTACAGAAATACTAATTCCAAGAAATCATCTGTCATAAAGCAAATCCAATGCTAAAAATGATTACAAATAGCATGGAGAATAAAACACACAACATCATTAGGACAACCGTCGAAGTCACAATTTGTCTGTATCTTGAATACCAGGCACAAATCTGGTTGTATATCAGTAAAAACACTGCAGAACTGGAAAAGAAATAGATTAGCATGACAAGGACAATTAAAAACACGAGACAGCTTCTTTAGAAGAGATTAGGGGTTCTCTCTGGAAAGAGATGGTGGGGGGAAGGATGCCAAATACATGAAGTCACAAGGGACATGGGAGCAATATGAACAGGGAATGGTTGTTCACCATTTCTCTAATACAAAAACTAGGTGATAGCAAATGAATAGAGCTGGTTCATAACAAAGAAAAGGAAATATTTCTTCACTCAATCGATCATTAACTGCGTAAGTCCTTGTGATAGGAACAAGTAGATACTAAAAGTTTAAATTAATTAAAAAACAGGTCATGAAGAAATGCTGCTAAATACAAAGACACCACCTCTCACTCTGAAAGCCCATAAATAACAAACTGCTAGGACACCATTCGGGAGAAAGGTCACTAGTGCTGGTCTGACTTTATACCCTTTCCCAGGCATCTTCCACTGGTTGTTGCCAAAGGCAGTCTTTGGGCTAGTTGGACCTTTGGTCTAGCACAGTACAGTAGTCCTTACATTTTTATCTTTAGTCCTTCCTCACCACTTCCTTAGAGCAGAAAGAGTTCAACAGCACTGACAGCTCAGGAGATCTTGTCTTTCACTTAGTGCTCTAAAGCTCGGTGAGGACAGCAGGAAAAACAGCAGTTGAGTTGCCCAAGCACTGGACAGCAGCACAAGGGAGGTGGTGAAGAGCTGGGGGGGGTGACAGTCCTCTGGTCTGGAAGCATTAAACTTTTTTTCCACCAAGTAAGTGTGGGGGAGAGACTCCAGACTCACTGGCTACCTTAGGATTGACCAAAGGTCAAAAAGGAGCACTTCAAAAGTTTCTAGAAGTGACTTAGGTAAACTTGGCTTGGAAGAATGCTACTCATCTCCCTGCAAGGGGTTAGGTTTGGTCGACTGAAACTAGGAGGAGCTTAGGTCTGTAGATGATGAAGGTTTAACATGGAAGTGCTTGAAAGGAAAAAAAGGCATTGAAATGTCTCCCCAATCCAAAATTAAAATTTCATTTTCTTCAGCTAGAATGCGCTATCATGACATCTGTACAAGCAAACATTAAGAGGGAAGACAGCATAACAACATTAAACACAAAGCAGAGTAGGCAAGTGGAAGCCTTAGAAGCTACATCCACCCTGCCTGAGCTGGCTGGTCCTGGGAGTAGCTTAAAGCCCACCATGCTCCTGAGATTCATTACTGAATTTGGGCTGCTTAGAGATTACAGCTGCCTTCTTGAACAGGTTTATACAAGCGCTGACCTGACCTTTCTGCTCACCTTGGTCATGTGACAAAGATACTGAATACAGGGAGATGTTTGCATCACAAATGTAACTCTAGGTCCAACTCTCCTGTATCTGTAAGGTCTAGAATGTCTGTGTACCCCAAATTTTCCTCCTCACCCCTCAATTTCTCCCCTCCCTGTAGGAGTCTACCCTTCAGCCTTTGAGTTCAGTCCCAGGGCACTTCAGGAGTACACAAAGCAGAGGGTTGGCAGTCTGGCCTCAAACCCAACCTGGATGGTATTCCTGCACTGCAGAGCAATCCAGAGGTCTAGAAGAAGCATGCAAGAAGTCCTGTAGGAAAGGGGTGAGTGACCTACCTTACACTGAAAAGGTGACTTTTGACTCTGTGAGGTGGTTGCTGAGTATTTGAGATTTTCCCTCATAGGAAAGGACAGAGGAGTGACTAAAAACAATACAGGAAACCTTCCCCACTGTCTGAGATACTGTACAATGTCACAAGGCTTTCATGTTGCTGTTGCAATTTATGAAGCTGTACCTCCCATGAAACCTAACTATACATTTCTTTTTAATGTATGCTGAAAATGTCATGTATTAGCAGTAGCCATTCAACCATTGTACAAAGCTATACATGTATCCTTCCCTTAGGTGTAGCCACAGTCACTAGCGGCAATTCAATGGGCTATGAGTAAGGAGAAAAAAAATCTCCAATACACTAGCCAGAGATATTTCTTGAATGTGAACCTACTTTATCAATTAATATATTTAACATACAAATACTGGACTGATTGCAGTCTCACAAATAATATAAGGGATTTAAATTTTGAAACTGCTTTGCAGGATTTTGCACCTGAAGCCTGCAGTATTTGAAAACATGATCAAGCTGTGCCTTGCAGCAGACTGCAGTCTAGTAACACTGAGAGGACAGACTGTTAAAATAAGCATCTACATCATTTTTCACAGTACACAGTGCCACAATGCATCTGCTTAAAAACAAATACATGTTTGCAGTGAAACATTTCAACAAATCACAGAACTCAGCAGCAAAGTAGTTAAACATTTATGATTTGATTTTATCTCAGCTTGGAATGTCGCTGGAGTGTCCCACTTCTAACAACTGTTTGCTAAGTTAAGGCTTTAGTGTTTACACAGTGCTGAATGAAGCAGCCTGGTCACCAGATGTGAATGCTTCCTTAGACTAGAGCTTTCAATCAGATCACGGTCCTAATGGTCCCTGCTCCAACCTTCTTCCTCAGGACGTCCACCAGCCTTTCCAACCTGAGAGGGGGCAGGGGAGAGGGAGAGGAGAGAAAAAAAAAGGAAGCCAGCGTTAGGAATGTTCTGGCTGAAAGAGACAGTGTTTGCACTGAACCAAGCTGTCCTGGTGGTGGTCACGCTCAGAAACAAAGCACTACTGTAAAAGACAGACACTAAGGGAAAATGCAGACAACTTATGGAAAACTTTTTAACCTACAACCCAACCCATTTGCAGTCAGTGATATATACCAACTTACTCTTCTTTTGTAGTATATGTGGTATGTGAGGTCCCCGTAAGGCATTAACACAAAATCCTGTGCAGCAATCCTGTGGCACATACACACTTCAGTGTAAGTAGGACATTCAATTCTTGCACTTTTTAAAATATGAGTGGTCCATGGCTCTTGTTAAATGCAACACTTAGCTGTTGTTTTCCCTTAAAAAATACCCTGCCTGTTATCCAACAGATACTTTTATTGTCCAGTTTATAAAATTATGCCTAAAACCCTATGTGGTTTATGTCAAAAACTTTTTCAAAATACTCAACAAGCCAAGTTTCTGAGGATGTGGACAATGATATTTTGCAGGTGGTCCATATGATTATTATGTCGACACAACTACAGAAAAATTAACAGTCTAAATAAGTAGGACAGAGAGCCTCCTAATCCTCTCTTAGTTTTAAGGCACAGGCTATAAGCATGTCCAGCATCTCACTGGCTTAATTTGTTCTTGCCTTTTGTTAAAGTATGTACGCAAATGCAAAGGGCTAAATCTGTTCAGCGTTCTCCATTTGCACACATTTATCTTCAGCCCTCCAGTAATCATGCATTCAAGCTATTTCTTCCATTTATCTGTATTTTATGGAATCCTTCGATGAAAGCTCTCCCACAAATAAACTAACTATATAAAAGCAGACACTGTGTGTAGTAGACCGCTTTTAGAGCCATGTCCAGCATATTATACACACAACTTCATAATGGATAAAAATAGTTGCAAGTTCAAATAGCTGTATTCACTGTTGCAGAGTTGACCATTTTTTCTTATCTGAAAAGACAGGTTTTTTTTTAATGTATTACACAACACGAGGAATGCAGATAAGAAATAAAAATAACACAGCTTTATCAAAACTGCAAAATTCATTTTATCTCATGGATGCATTAGTAACTTCAGTGCAGGAAAACTAGTTAACACATCTTGGATTTATTGCCACAAGTCATGACTAACGCACACGGTACGTATTGAAACACTCTTGTTTTCCAGGAACCACCAAACACCATGAAGCTACACCTTTCATTGTACTCATAAGGTGACTTAATTCTTGAAAGGAGATTAAGAATACACCACCCTAATGTAATTATCAGACACCAGGAAATGTACGTGGAAAGTTCAGCTGGTTCTAGTTGTTCCACAGAGACTCTAAAAGAGTGAAAGCACAGGTGAAAAACTATTGCTTAGCTACTCCTCTCCCTTCAGTTTCCCATGTATCACTTTTCCTTTTTAACCAACTAGTGCATTTTCCCTGTTTTTGTAACATACATCTACTGCACTTCTTTGTCTTTATGGAGGCAGCACCCAGACAGCCATAACTTAGTGCAATCAGTCCGTGCAAGTATAAAGTCAGGGCTTTCACAAGTTATTTGCTCCTGAAAGTTTTCTCATAGTGGATAAATCATTTTCTGTGTTCTAAGGATTTTAACTCAGTTACTGACAAGTCATAGTCTCCTCCGCCTCTCTCACTGAGAGGTTTCCCTGTTAAATCAGTTGTTAGTCCATATGCAATTTCAGAAAGCAGTGGCAGATCAGCCCTCACTTTTAACAGCATGTATGTTCAGAAACGTTGCAGCTTTCTCAGCCAATTTAACTGTCACTGGAGGTCTCCTTCTCACACTAGCACCTTCTCTAATTTGCTTCAGAGACATAAAGCACAGGAGAAACATTTCAAACTGTGTGGACAAAAGGAAGGTTTGGGCTGCAAATTGTTTCCTGGGAGACAGCAGAAAAATAGTAAAATCTGAGATCATGGTTTATTTAAGTCACTGTTCAATTAAAAAAGAAATACTGCGTGGCTTATACAAGTGGGGGAAAAATGACTTCAATACTTGAGGTTTCATATGGGGAGACATAGGTTGGAAGGTCACTGCTTACATACTGTCCCGCCATTGGGCTTAGATGTGCACCACTCTGTGACCAAGCAATGACACTGCACACCACAGCAGACAAGTTAGTGAAGAGCTGCCCATGTTTGAAGAGAAATACCACTGGGATGAAAGTAGCTGTCTTCTGTTTAACCTTGAAACTGTCAGGCTTCATTGAAAATAATGAGGCTTAACAATCATAGCTCCTGCTTTTCAAATGAATGATGACGGAAATCATCAAAATGAGGTATCCCGCACCAAACACAGACCGTGCAGGGCTTATTTGCCTTTTGTTTCAGTCATGTGTGGATTTGCAAATTTATTTATTCTTTATTAGAAGAAAGAAAAAAAAAAAGCAGCAGGGGATTAAGAAACCATACCTTTGAAAGAGATCTAAACAATAACGTAAAAGAGAAACTGTAACAGCTATTTATAAGATAAAATAACAGAGGGCAAAATTCACCCCTACACAGACACAAGACCCAATATACCACTGAAATCCCACTTAAGCCTACAAAATAATGCTATGGGCTGAATCAGTGGTTAATAACTCTTGATACAGGCCTCGGGGGCTTTTCGAAACGATAATCCTGGACTCTTTGTTCACCAAGGGCCCAACTCTGCCATCCCGACTCACACTAAGCAACATTTTCCTTTGTGAGTAATAAGAGGCGGCTAACAAGGCTGTTTGTGTCGATGAGGGGCTACCTGGAAGGGGTGAGGGTGGCAGAATTGCCCCTTGTCAATAAGGCTCTGTACTCAGCCCAGGGGGATGCTGCAGGCAGCTCCTTTTGGAGGCCGAGCATTTTAATCTGTGATAAACTGAAGGAACAGTCTTATACCTCAAGACCAAAGGTAACTTAAATATCTAAACAGATGAATGGGAGGTGCTGGGAACTACCTTAAAGTCTCAGTGTTTACAGAGTTTTATTCAAAATATGGAATATGCTGACTTGAAGAAAGCAAATTTTATTACTTTGTGCAGTCATGATGTATCTGACACTATAATCTCACCGTATTTTACTTAACTGAAAGCAATACTGAATATGTTTGACCATATACTAAGACACAGATTCAACAAATGACATTTATGTTTTTGCTTGTGAAGGAAACAGTCCTCATAGTATAAATTAAATGCACAATATGACACTATCTTCTGAGAACTAAGACAGACACTCACTGAATTTGCATTTCATGAAGCAACCAAACATGTCATTCAAGAAGAAAGTATTTCAGCTGGTGTTTTAGGTCGGACAGAAGAATGATATGGTGGGCACCTCAGCTGCAGTGCTGAAGGTCCAAATGTGCAAGGACAGACAGACACATTCAGGAATGTTCAACAAAGCCTCTTAAAGTCTCACTCCTCATTCTCACAGATTTCAATTTCTTGCTTAGAGATTTTGGAAAATCCCAGTAGGTGAGCTTCACTATTTCTTGGTACTTAAATAATTCTAGAAAATCTGTCCCTTAACAAATAAATTTTCTTAGCAAATGCCACTTCAGCATTCTCTATGCAATTACTGTACGTGTGCATGCAAACTGAATACAAAATGGCATATAAAATACAGGAACAAACTATGCATTCAGATGGATAGGTACAACTTTGGTTTTATTTACACTGATGTGCACACACCCAAAGTCAAAAAGTCCTGTAGTTTTTGGGATAAATGGAATTTGCATCCATGAAAATCACAATGAGAGCTAGAAATATTCTTTATCTACACTACCTACTTCTTTAATGCTCACCTCAGTGCTTCCATGAAATGGAAAAATAAAAAAAAACCCACAAATTAGGAGACATCTGGTCCATCATGATTCTTAAGTTAGCAAAAGACCCATCATTGTGAAGAGTTTTGAATTGCAGTGGCTTAATTCTTCCTCAATACAAATTTGGAATTAATCAATCAGGTGAATCTGTGTTTTAATATAGAAATAAAAAGACTTCCTTGAGGGGCTTGCTGCTATGATATTACCAGTTCGAATATGTTCTTTTAAAAGTGTTGCAAAGCTTTGAGAAGGTCGTCATCTTCAGAGGAATGCTACCTAAACAAGAACGTTGCTAGGTGTGACTTCCCCAAGACAAAGTCTCAACCATTCTTAACTCTTCTTGCAGTTATTTCAAACAGTGTTCTCTTACGACCTGTGCATACATCTGAAAATGCCTGTATGGAGTGTATGTTGTTATATGGAGTGTTCTTCTGTAGCTCCTGAACTGTCCAACAATCTGCTTTGATTTTTAGCAAAGCCTTACAGAGCTTTACTCCCTTGAGTATAAATAATTTTGGTTTTAGAATCAGTCTCCATAAAGCAGACTTAAAATCCTTACTGACAGAGAAGTTTGTTCTGGGAGCCCAGAAGCCGGATGTATAGTTGCAAAAATGTTATGTACTGATCTCCAGTGCCGACTCATGCACATTTTTGGCTTGCTCTCCTCTTTCATGTATTCTGCTGAAGTCTAGCTCTAAAGTGCAGCTTGGGATCAGTAAAAACACTGCAACTGCATAAATCCACATAGATCAGTACACCCTGCCACACCGCTCCATCTCTGGCCAAAGGAATTCACCCCAAAGGAGAGCAGTGGCCTTTATCCACAAGTTCTGAATATGACAGAGTTATACAGTCACAGAGTGATCTTCCAGGGCATCATGTCCCAGAAACAGCCAAAATGGATACCCAACTGAAAGAAAAGGGCATCCTTCAAGTAGCCTATGTCGTAATCTGCAAAGCAATATATAGACTAGCTGAAAACAATAGCTTCTACCTGCAGATGAGGGAGTTAAGTGATAAAAACAAAACCCTCCTGGATTTTGAAATGCTATATAAAGGCTTATAAACCTAAACTATAACCCTTGGTTATCTTTCCAGTAGATAAGATTAGGCTCAGGCTATGAAGATGGCCTTACTTGCGTGATTTCTGGCTTCTTGCGGAATGTGTTTTGCTAACACTAATTCCCTTTAGAAACCAAGCATTTGAAAATATATTAGGTAAATAAAATTGGACAAATGCATTGGACAAAAGCATTACAAGCAGTTTAGCAGTAGAGCTCAGTGAATAACTGACTGTTTGGTGAGTGGTCATACAAACAAATTTACTTAATTTAATCTCAAAATAAAAAAAATCCTTTCATTTCCTTTTCCTCTCCTTTCCTTCAGTCTTCCTCTTGCATATATTAATCGAATCCTAAGTGGAGTACTTGTTTTCAGGTGTTTTCTGTAAAAGTCAAGGAAACAAATGACACAGAGAAGAGAGGCTGCTGTGATACTAGTCTCACCCAGAAACCAGTCACTCTTAGATTGCTACAAGAGGCTGGAGGAAACTGGTTCATCTCTATTCTCTGTACAGGGAAACTGGACACCAGCTGCTTCCCTCTCAAGGGAGCAGCACTGTGCTAACACCACGTGCTGGGGTGGCTTGTTCTGTTTCAAATGTTGAGGCTGCTCTGACTGAATAAAATGCTTAAATATTCACTGGATCAAAGCCTGGAACGTAAAGGTATGACCTTGCAGTGAGTGGCCTATCTACCACGCTACAGAGGGATCGCCCTCTTACCTCTGGGTGGTTCAGGGAATCTTTAATTATTCTTGTTCTTCAATTCAGGTATTATTTTTGCCACCTCAAAAGCCTGCGTTTTGAACAATAATAATTTTTGACAGACTCACTAAAAAACATTGCATTTAACGGTCATACACCAGTCTGTAACAATTCCTTCATAAATCATCATAGTGGTAAAGACTACACGTGGTTCAGATGCACCAGGCTGCCTCTCTCTGCTTAACAAAGTTCCCCCTGCATCTTTTGGATCGGAGACTGGGCGTCTTTCTAAATGACACACTGGAGTTCAGCTGTGGTTTTGAACCTGATGCAGGAATTACCAAGTAAAATTCGGTGCCCTGTGTTAGACAGGTGGCTGGATTGACCAGTATTAATGGTCCTTTCTGGTCTTAAAACACAAGTCTTAGAGACTGATTTAGCAGCATCAGCGAGCTCTAAACCGTGGTAGACCACAGTGTTGGATCTAATCACTCCAGGCACCGCCGCCGATTCCTGCCTGCCCAACACTGTTTGTAATGTCACTCCAGAAAGTATGTTCCATTAAACTTACAGGCCTTAAATTTGGCAGGGCAAACCATTCTGCCTCTGAAAAGCACTGTCACAAAACAAGCATTCCTATTAAATCCCTTTCAGCGTCTTCTCAACCCAAAAGAGTAATTCTGTATATGATTAAACTTAGAAGTAAATACAGCCAGTTGGGCTCCTGACAGCAGACATATTTCAAAATAAACCCAGCTTACACAGGCCTTGGCTAAAATATTAAGCCTTTATCTGTGGTCCACAATAACTAATCTTGTCAAATTGTTTGCTCTCTACCTTCTGTTTGGAAGATTATGAGCTAGCTCACCATTACTATTCACCTTGTGCCATCACTAGCAGCAGGAAAAGTGAGTGGTAAACACAGTTGGTCTATTTTGACAGCATTTCACCCTACTTTGCATTGATGTAGATTGCTACACAGTACAGATTAATACAGAATCAGGACTTTGCATCTATGCTGGATTTAATGCCACCTTGTGAAAGGTATTGCTCCTTTGCTTTCAAATGCTTTCTCAGGATAGCATATACCGATTGCCTAAAATAAATGAGCTTATGAGAAAGAAAAATAAACCCTAAAGCCACTGTGCTACAACCTCATCTGTGATTCAGTGAATTGAGATCTACAACATGCTTATCATTTAGACCAGGCAGAGACTCTTACTATTGGACGGACCATTCATATCTGAGCATGTGACTGATATTAAAGAGTTAAAAAATTAACAATAATTGAAATAGAGGATATATTGGCATATGATGGCCAAATGATACCAATTAGATTATTTAATCAGATAACAGATTTTCACCTAATTATTCCAGCTTGAGTCTAACAGTTTATATGAAAATTTTATGCAGTTTACTACTTTTATTTGTGCAAGAAAAACCTTTTATATACCTCCTTCCATAAGCTTGAATTACTTTTAGCACTGACAGTTATTGTTTCCACTCATTTGGGGTCACAGCCGGTCTCTTTTTTAGGAGAACTCTTGACATGAAAACCTACTCCTTACAGTGACAGCATTTCCACAAACCTTGTGCTGATGTGAATAGGCAAGGGTGTCCTGGATTTTCTTGCCAAATATTTCCTGGAAGTGTCTGTCATCTGCTTAGGAAAAGCTAGCAGTTTTACCTTACACTAGTACATCTTCCCTATAGAAAGTATTCTGTCATTGTATTTATTCATTTGAAGAGGGAAAAATATTACTTCCTGTTGACTCCTGACAAACACTAGTCCTGTCCGTTAGTAGTGATGTTTGGTGTCATTAGAGTGTCATAAATCACAGGCAAGCTTATTCTGTCTCTGAACTCTTTCCCACCTTCTTTGTGAGAGCAATACTACCTCAGAAAAGCAAATATTCTTTGCATTGAATGCTCACAGCATGGAGGGATGCTCAGAACTTTTATGTAAAGTGTTCAAAAACCAGACATCAGGTCCATTTTGCATTATGAGTATTTTGCATGTGGCAAAACAGCGTGCAGAGAAGTGAAATGACTTGCTGAAGCTCAACCAGTCAAGAAAACTGAAAAGACCCACAAACTTTTTGTCATGTTTCATTTTATGTATAAGTAGTCTTGAGCTGAACTGGGTTCCTCATGCGCACCAAAAAAAAAAAAAAAAAAAAAAAAAAAAAAAAGAAGTATAGGCATAAACACCTGCAGAATTAGAGCCTAAAATTGTTGGATACAGAGCCCATGTCTCTCAGCTTCTCAATCTGTGCTCTGGACCATGTCAACTGGTAACAAGTAGCCAGTTCTCTTATTCTATATCCAGCTGAGATGTATTTCAGGAGATTGAAAAAGGACCTACTTTTTAGAGGATTTTGGTTTGTTCTAAATCCTCAGGAATCTAAATCTAAATCTTCAGCAATATTTAAAAGCAATGTCAAAAATTGTTTATCTAAAACAAATATTATTTCAAACCTGCCCAAAAAAACATCAGTTAGACAGGATTCCTCATGAAATGCAGGACCTGCAGATTGATATACATTTAAGGATCTGTAGAGAATGGGGTTACTAAGAGACTCGAGTATCAGTCTGAAACCACATTACACCTTTCTGCATGCTTCAAACAAGCCTTCCTTGTAAGGCCAGGTCTGAACCTCTCAGCTGGCTTTCCAAGCCAGTTCCACCCCTTTTGGGCATGCTCTGGTCAAGTCTTGTTTACAACGAGTTTGTAAAATAGCCAATACTGAGGTACTACTCAGGCTGTTTCCCAAGTACATCCCACTAAAGCACAACTTTGGCAGACTCCTCTTGATATCGTAAACAATAAAGACAACATGAGCTTTTTTCTTGCCTCCACAAGTATTTTACAAAACCTGATGCAGACTTGCTGGCTCTAGACAGCTCCCACCCTCATGCCCAAGAGTAATCTGGAGCTTGTGGAGAGAAAATTCCTTCCTACAAACCATCATCAAATCCCTCCACTTTACATTAAAAATAATCGTTTTTACATAGGTTTGATATATTTCAATAGATTTGCCTTCCTGGAGCAACTGATGGGATATTGCCCAAGCTGGAACGGCTTCTATGATATCATTGAGAGATCAAGTAACAATGGAAATGGGTTTGTATGTAAGAGGAAAGCATTTAATCAAGCTCCCACTTGTGAAAAGTCCTTTGTAATGGTCTCAGACTGGTAGGTGAACTCCCCACCCTCCTGATGTGATCCAGTGGTGCCCACAGACTTCTGGTTTCAGGGCGACTCACACTTAGTCATACTTCTGAAAAGTATTTCTAGAAAAAATAAGAGCAGTCTTCCTTCAGTAGTGGACTAACAAAAAATCCATGGGTGAAACACCCTCTCCTCCTCTTAACGTTTGCAATTATTACAGATAGATGTTATCAGCATGAAGCTTGTCTATTACGGTGATGTTGCAATGGGGTCCCCTATATAGGGATAAAGCCAGAAAAGACGCCTAGCTGCTCATTCACACACACAAAAATGGGCTTTTAAAATACCAGTTGAGACCTAGCTTCACAGACCAAAGAGTCTTCTACACATGCATAGTGCTCCTTAAAATACTTCATAGGCTTTTTACTAAGTTATCAGCCATTTAAGGCCATTAAGGTAAAAACAAGCCTTCCCACTTTTAAGCTTCAGTAACCTTTCTCCAGTAGCTGGCAGACAGACTGTCTCCAACTGTCTTCTGCACCATTCTAGCAAGACAATTCACATGACTTTTTTTTTCACTGGCCTTCTGGGCCTATTTTGCTCCATGTTCCTGCCACCTGACTGGGAATGAGCTTCTCCTCCTGCTCCTGGGAGATGAGTGAATGCTCGAGCAAGGCTGATGCAGAAAAGAAGCAGTGGACCTTCAGCTCATTTTGAGGACATCTTTAATTCTTCTGAATTAGTGAGCTTGCAGACTCAGGCCTTGCTGGCAATTCTGCCTGGTTGACATGAATGGGACTGGCTGTAGGAGAAAAACTTTTTAATCTCTGTTGATGAAAGCATAAAAATTTTGCTTTAAATCAAGATTCATGAAATTCTTCAAAAGCATAGAGTAAAATATTTTCTCAGTGTTTAAAATCGGAGATCTGTGAAACATCTTTTGTGTTGAGTTCACCACTTAGGCTATCTCTTTCATCAGATGTAGATGTTCATCCATTACATCCTTCAAATAATTTATATGATTATCTTATCAAATAAAAGATTGAGGTGATAGAGATGGATATATTATGAGGCACAGAATAAAGTGCTAAATATAGTAATTTATTATACACCTCTCCAATACCTGCAATGTCTTCCACTCAAAGGCTGAATTCTGCTACTTTCTATGGGCATAAATACCATAACCTGAAGCTGAAATGATAAAATTTGGTCCTAAAGGTTTACGCCTTCCAACAACTCAGTGTTTAGATCTATATCCTTATACCCACATCACATACAGCAAAAATGTAGAACGGGAGAGCCAAGCAACTTGCCAATAAAATAGTGGCAACAATAGGGCCAAAGCTGTTGTTAGCTCTCATACCTATAAACGCAATTGGTGCTGCCTTTCTACAAAATATTGTTAAAAAAAAATTAAAAGCCTTACAGAAAAACCTGGCTATTAGTTCATGACTCAGTATTAGATTATGAACTCTAATTTTTTCCTGGGAGAACTAGCCCCTGCTTCAGTAAAGGCAGACTTAACTTTAAGCAGTGGAAAAATGTAAATGATTTCAAGGTTGCTTAAAATTAAATACCTTGCTGGCCTAGTCAGTTATTTCTATTTCTTGGTGTAAAGAACTGTTCCAGCAATTCTCTAAAAGATACGTAATTCAGGAGCTTCAGAAAGTCTGGGGTTTCTTGTTGAGCTTCTGCACATACATTTACAGTATTCAATCTTTTGCATATGTTAAGAAACAGTATGAGTATTAACAGAAAGAACCGCAAATTTATTTTTATTCCTTCAGCCAAGCCACAAATAAATGACTCTTGCAAACAAACCAAATACTATTTAGTAACGGCAATGTAAATGCCATGGACTTATTTTATTTGGATATAAAATATTAAAGTAAATGATTATTTGCTGTGACACTCATTTTATCGTCTTGGAAAAAAAAGCAAGCCTGAGAAAAAGTTTTCTTGCTGTTCTTCAAGGAGCACTCAATCTGCTTTTCAAAGTTATTTAATAATTTGTCATAGCACGGTTAACTATAAGCTTACAAATATTGTGTCAGCATGCTTCTTCCTATTGGGCAAACAACTTCAAAATGTAATTTGTTTGTGTTATTGGTCTTACTAAATATTAGTCTTTGCAAGTCTGGTTTACACCATTGATGTTAACTATGCCAACATTCTGATTCTGTTCTGAAGTATTCCACAACAAGCTGATATTATACAATACAAGCCCAAGAGCTAGCCAATCCAGTTTACTGAGTATACTTAGTGTATTTTGCTACTGATAAATCAATAAAACCATGTTGTAATCTACAAACTTCCATCTCTGTGAAGCAGCTATAAGCAAACTGTAAATGAACACACAGGTCAAAAACTGGGATGCTGTGATTATGTTGACTCTGAAAACATTTGACTTTCATAGAATACATTTTAGTGTTTGAGAGAACGAAGTTTCAGCACTGCTTATATTTTCGTGAAAGGCTGAGATGATAAATATTCAAATGATGATAAATATTTGTGTTTATATTGTAACTACCCATACTTTAAGAAAACAATATCTGCACTGCAATCCACAATTTACAGAGGTTAAGTAAATGTAAACCATAGCTACACAAAGAAAATAAATACTTGACTTAGACTGTATGCTCAGTTTTGCATGCTTCATCCATGTGAAACTCCGCAGTCAATGGATATCTCGGGCGTGCAAGGAATGCAGGAAAGGCTTATCTGTCATTCCCTTTGGTTGGGATTTTTTGTCTTCGTTCTGTCAAGTACGCCACTGAGCATAACCCTGGCATTGATCATAAACTGTCAGATGCTAAAGGCCTCACTATAATTTACAGCACCCAAAATATCCATGAGGATGATATCCCATAATCTGCTCTGGCAATATCACACATTATAACTGGATGAGACTTTTGGTACTGATACCACAAACTCCTCTATTAAGGGCCGATTTCAAATGAAAATGAGACATCAAAAGCTATTATGAATCATTAGTACTACAAAGGGTCTCAGCTGCAGTCATTCTGAACATCACCAAATCTCTCTTTCAGGACTCTGATAATTGAGAATGGGACCTGCAGCTCCACATGTGCTCTGCACTGGTGCGTTCCTCTTCCAGACTCTGCAGAGAGCATGGCAGCACCTTGGGATGGGATTTGCAACAACTAGTTTAAGGAGCAGGGTGCTTCTAAACTAGCCAAATAGGTTTGGTTTTTCTTTTTTTTTTTTTAATTAAGCGTCTCGCTCCAACCTGTCCAGAGGTCCTCAGGATGCCCTTCTTTAAAACTAACTTGAGGCCATTTGTTTCTTTTAAGTTGACAAAGATAACAGCAGTGTTACCACTCCTCCTTTTTAAAGCAAGCATAAAAAATTACACTGACTATCAGCCGGAGCATTCATCCAAGCTAAGGAAAACTTGGTTTTAACCCACATCTGACACTTCTCAGGACAGCTGTACACTCCAGGGCTGAAGAGTCTTCTCTATTTCTCTTTCTGAAGCTATGGATTTTTACAGAAGAAACATCTGAAACTTTATTAGACCTGCAGGTGTGATTCTGTGGGTGGTGATTGAGGGTGCTCACCCGGAAAATGGGAGATGGGTGTTCTGATACTGGCTCTGTATTTATGTTCAACAGGCATTGGACAAAACTGAGAAAAAGCTAACGGAAAGTGTCAGAACCAGGTCTTGCTTCTCAGAGGTGAGTAGCCTACTCACTGCTCTCTGATCCGAGAAGCCTGCATTATTTTCTGCTACGTGGTACTACTTCAAGGCAAGGAACAGAGAGCATCCAGGCCAAACCTGAGTGGCTAAAACATCCCCCTGCGATACAGGAGATTTGAACCAGGATCTCCTCAGATGGAGGAGGGCACTCAGCTCCATCCTGTCACACCACGGAGGAGTACCCCTGCTGCCAAACAACCACTTAGAAAACTGGGGTGGGGAGGGGCACAGATGCCAAGGAAGCTTTTGAAAGAAAACATCTGAGGTCACACTGCTCTGCACGGATCTCAGTGCAACCGCTGTGCATCACTCTGGTTCAGCACGTGCTTCTCCATTTGGGTCTCCAAGGAATCCAGGCAGAAAAGACAAAAAGTCAATTGTATTTTTTTCAGTCAGAAGTTTTCTGCTTATGCTAATCCAAGTCCTCTCTTCTTTGGGCTGGGAAGTTTTCAGTATTAGTGGCACTAAGTTATCAGCCACTCCCTCTATCACATCCTGCAAATTTTTCCTGGACTGTAACACGGATGGAGTACGCAATTCAAAAATTGGTAAGTGCAGTCATCCAATAAAGATATTATAATCCAATGTGGAAAATACATTTCATTACAGCTTTGCAAAAGTGATATATTTCCTTCTGTACAGCATGAATGTTAGCCTTACCAAGGGAAACAAGGTCTGTCTAGTGATACAGAAACACAGTATACCTAGAACAGTCCAGAGAATATGTCACCAGTGACTGAATTTGTTCAGCTCACCTTAGACTTGAATACTAGTTCAATATTTTATTTCCTCCAGACCCAGAAAACTGATTTCACTGTATATGTTTAATTTCTCTGAGGCTGCACATAACCTCACTGACTTACTCAATTCTTTTATTACAACAAACAGGTACCTCTACAAGACTTTTTAATTCATCATTTCACCATGCATGTTAGTGCAGTCTGAGGGGAATTTTTCTGAGAGGAGTCACTGGTGTTAGCACAGAATTCCAAGTGTTTAAATAAATTCTGACCCTACTATGTACTGCTTTCAGTTAGATCACACATGACTTTCTTCACATATTTCACTTAGTCTTAATTCCTCACTAAATTCCTAAAGCAGGCTACTTCCAAGCTTATTGCCCCTAAATCCAATAAATTCTCACTGCCTGTTACTGCTACCCTAGTTAATGGCAATATTTTCATATATTATATGATGTGATTGTTTACTAGATTTTGTGTTTTAGACTTTCTCATGTTCCTATTCATGTCTTGCATGCCAAAGCAACTTTGCATCAGCTCTGCTGCACTCTGCAAAATTCTTTGGGGTATGTGGTAGTTTTGCGTGTCTGGGAATCTTCCATCTGGCTAGTGTGGGTTTCCTAAACACCATAAAACCCCGCCTGTGGAGATTGTATATCTCTTATGGACCCCATGGAGCTTATAATCTGCTTTTAATCATTGCACGAGGCAGCCAACACATCAGTCCTCACCGAGCAGTTTTTTCTGTATTGAATCTCCTTTAACAACTTTTGATCCAGTTCTGAAAGTCCAGAACTATTGCTAATTTTCATTGGTATCTTAGACTGCTACAAGAGTTGTCTTCCTCGGCTCCCCATTTCCTTCTGTACAAACTCTTACAACCATTGACTTCTGCGGCTTGCTATAGCAAGTAAAAGATTCTTAGCACTTTGCCCTCACTCGCTCGTCTTTTGCATGTACCCACCAGCATCTGATTCTCAGTAAACTACAGGTCATATCCTTAACTGGGACAAATGAATGCAACTCGGTGTGACAGAACTAAGCCAATTTGCTGTAACTAAGAAACTAGCTCTACAACTACATTCTTCAACAAGTCACCAGAACTTACTTTACATTTCGGAATGCCAGCACCAATTAAATTATTCCCTACATGATATTAAAAGATTACCAGCTATTCAATCCCAGCAGAACTTCACAGCAGCAGGCAGCACAGTGGTTTTCATTAAAAGCAAAATCACTTTTGACATCTGCTAAATTATTTACTAACACGAATCAGTGAAACTGTTAGTATCTATGAAGCTGTACTCCTAGCCTCTAATAGTTAATGTGTTGATCTGACATTCACCATAATACAGTTTTGTAAGTAAAAAAAAAAAGCAGTCTAGTTTTAATAGGGAAGTCTGAACATCTAAATGTAACATCTTAATAAAGTAAGACATTAAATTGTATTTATTGTTTTGAAATATGAAAATTAAATAAATGTATCTCTAATATTTTAAAGAAAGTCAGTCGAGTTATCTGACTTTTGGTGGTTCCTCCAAAACAAACAGCTTTAAGTCCCGGTGAATGTAAAACTTGTTTCTTTTGTGCAGTGCTTCTGCCTGCAATTTCTAATTAACCAGCTCCATTCTTATCTACAAGGAGTGACTGAAAGCATACAAGCTACAATGTATACTTCAACTAAATATATGTAGGTATGATTTTAAAAGGGAGATAACTAGTTAACAACATTTGCATGTTGCAAAGAGGCTCAATTAGTATAATAATTCAGAAATCTTGCTTTTAGCCTACTCCCTGCATAGCTGTACTCTACTGAATACAATCTGCACACTAAAGATATCATGTTTGCAGTTAAAAATCTCCAGAGACTTTAGACCCATACATAAAGATACTTATTTCACTCTTTTCTGAGACACTGACCTGTATCCTCATTTAAAAATGAACACCACATCTTTATGTTATTAAATCTTTGTTTTGATCTATTAGTATTCACCAAAGTGCCATTTTATACAACCCCGCACTGAATAGGCAAGGCTGGAGGTAACCATCTGCAGCTTTAGAGTCTGCGTTTGAATTGATGAAAAGAGCTTTGTGTTTTCATTGCCAAGTTTGATTCTTCCAGTCATTAGACATTCCCCTCAGATCGCATCAATGAAGCGGACTCTCTTACACCCATGTGTTAAATTCTCTTCTCCTCATGGTTTCCTTTGCCAGCTATACTCCAGAAAGACTACTGGGTCTTAGCCACATTCTTCTCACAGCTGTGTTAAAAAAGAGCATCACAGTGTCTTCCCAAAATCCATATGTGTATCTGGTCAGTCCCCTGTCGGAGGGTCACCTCACATTGTGGTGTGATTATTCAAATATTCATTCTTGTTCTTGAACCGCACTGCTCAGATCAGTCTGGGAAAGATTAGACCCTCCAGCCAGCACTGGAGAACGTCTTGGACATTGATGTGAAACACACACAGCTCCTGTACTCGGAAGGCAGATTAGTTTTACTTGCAGAAGAGGGGCACTCTAACCACTTAATAAATGCTTGCTCCTTATTTCTTTCCATTTTTGCATTCTTTTCAGCTGTGTCAAATGCTGGTAAGAACTGTTGGTTCTTGTTGTGCCATCAATCGACTTACTTATCAGCATCAGCTAAGGAACCAAACTAAGTGAGCAACTACGCAAGCAGAGAAAGCGTGTTCAGAAATCCTGGAGAGAAATCCAGGACTACCCAAAAAAAGGGTGTGTCCCAGTAACAATGACAGTTAGGTGGCCAAAAAATCACACCTTAAGAAGTAAAGCAAATGTTATTAAGGGTAGTATTTCTTTTATGAGAGATAGCAATTTCCTTTGATAAAACTATCTGCTTATTAAGAAGATTGCTTAGTTTTCTTTTGTATTCAATCCACTGAAGTATTTTATCCAAATTTGTAACTCGCCTGACTTCCTCCTTAAAAGAAAAAAAACCCACAATCAAAAGAAAAAGTGTCTTTAATAAACAGTTAAGGACAAATGAAGTAAGAATTTCTGTTTTAATCACATATATTTGCTTTGTTCATAGTAAGAACTACCTTGACAAAGTGCACAAGCAGCATATTGCTCACCATTTCTGCTTATTTTCATACCTGTATATTTTAGCGTTGCACCATTACTTTGTGGATTTGTGTTTACTTTTAGAGGATTACATAGAAATTCTACACGCGCAGCCCTCCACTGCCACCTTACACAGCTATGTGAGTGTGCACGTGTGACTGTGCCCACACGCAGAGAGCTACGCTTTACTGAGCTGGAATCATTAAATTGTGAGAAAAAATAGAAGCCCTCAATAGACAAATTGCATTAAAATTCACTTCAGCTGCAAAGCTGTTGCAGAAAAATAGAACATTTCCTGGAAAAAAACACATCAAAAGTGGCCTCAACCTTTACTGATAATTGGCTAATATTGATCCGGTATTACATTATAACCTCCTCTGATCTCGCTGACATCAGTAGCCACTCCTCAATCCCAGAGGTTCCAGCAGGAAGGACAGTTTTAAAATGTCTTGCTTCCTCTGCTGGCAGAGGCATTAATTAATTCACAGGCTTTTCCAGCCACCTTCTCCAGGTCAGCCCATTTCCCTGCTGGGGCTGCACCAGCTGGCTCCTGGCTTCTCCAGCAGGACAAACTTGCAGGGGGCCTGTGGCGCCGTGCCAACGCTCCTGGTGAATTCTGCGCCGCTGTCCTAATTCTTTGTTTGTAACCATGAATTAGAAACATTAATTAAATATAGAAAATGATAGTCATAGCCATTCTATAGAGCGTAGGTTAAAAATACTAAGTATCGCGCAGATCATCATAATTTCCTATTGAACAGATATGTACTGGGTTATGTGTGCGCATACATGTATTTATTTACATACACCACACAGTTAAAATGTATATTTGCTTTATAAACTAGAATAGTGCTCTCTTAAAAGTCTAATGTGTACCTTGTTAATGTTTCAAAATCAAAATAGATTCAAACAAATGCTGCTAAATCTGTGTGGTCACTCTCTGAGCATGAACATTTTCTGTTTCACACCACCCCCCCTGCTAGGATGGCGAATCATCTTCACAGGCAAGAGCACACAGTCGCAATTTATAGCTCACACTGCACTGAGCCGATGCAAGATGTTCGCCCTACTTCAGTATAAACAGAATTCTACTATATCCAAGTTCACTATAAGCAGATTCCAATATATCCCCCTTCTGGTTCACAGCTGCTGTTTCATGTGGGATAGGATCCAGAAATTTTTTAGATGCTTTGTGTCCTGACGGAAAACACAGGACCACTATTCTGACTTGGATCTCATGTTTAGAAAGCAACAATTGCAGGTGGGTACACAAATGGCTGACATGATGGCAATGCTGTGGAGAAATTACATCTCTATTTCAAGCTCTGCATATGATGCTGAATGCAAACACTGAAGTTTTTAAGAATATTAAAAAAATTTTCAGTGTTGCCAGAGAACAGGTTAGCAAAGGCATAGTGAACACCAGTAAATTACATGGTATGAAGGTACAAAGCACATCCTTTTTCAACATTATTTTAATTATTCTAATTATGTTCTTTCTTAATGAAGCTCATAATTATTTTCCTCTTCTGATTTTTAACTGTTGCTACCTTATTGAGATATTTTACTGAATAATACTGAGAAACTACTTTATATAGCTGCTAAAAATACTTCCCTTGTATGTCAGGATTACATTTTACTTGAGCATTTAAAAGAAGTCAAGAAAACAGATGTTTTAGAAGCCTATTTAGGCTATGAATCGCAGTGTCACGTTTTAAATTACAATAAGCATCCTCTGAAGACAGTGCTAATAATTAATACTACTGCAGTTAATACCAAGAAGCCTTTCTGTTGACAGGTTTATAAATTGTCAGTTCCTTTTTGAAATGTAGAACTTCCTACATATTTGAAATAAAAAGCTAAGCTAACAAATGAGTTCCTGCCTAATTGCCAAACACTGATTTGTATGAAGCGGTTGAGGTTACAAAGAAATTGGGAATTCTGAGCCCGGTTTCCCTGCTGATGAGTACGAACTGTCTGTGTAGCTCTCCCAGAGGTGTCAGAGGAATCTCTATAGTGTCACACAAGGGTTCTTAGCTCAAAGTAAACACACTTTCCACAAACTCAGCTGCTTAATCTGTTTGCAGGTTGAATTATAAGATGGGGGTGGATGACCGGGTGCTGGGAAGACGCACAGAGCATTTCCACAGTTTCTTGGCAAAAAGGGCATGCTATTGTCATCAAAAGACTTCACCCAATTGTTTAATTTTGCTATAGGCTCAGTGGTCTGATCTTAGCGATAATGAAAACTAACCTGACCAAAATTTTTCCCAAGTAGTTGAGCATGTTAAATTGCGTAAATTCTTTTCACTATAGCAGTGCATCACCACCGCTTTAATTCAGGTTGTGGCTGCACTTCTACTCTAGCCACCCTGGTTACATGGGATTAAACAAGACTTTCACCAAAAAATCCCCAAACCAAAAAACAACCTTCACTTAAATATCTATGGTTAGTAAATGTTTATAAATAAAATGAAATGAAATAACAACTTTAAACAATGTACAGAAAGGCTTAGCCAATATTCTCTTTAACATGCTGTAATTATTTTTTGTAGGTTTATTTTTATCAAGCATGCACCTGCTGAAGCTTCAAATATATCTAGGTGTTCAGAATAAAGATTTGAATGATTCTCAAACAACCACTGGAGGTTTTAAAGAGATGACTGAAAATACGTATTTTCATATATATATCTATCTTAACTATATTTTATGTAGTTACAAATAAATTAAAAATATAAAATTATAATTTCTTTATTTTTTAATAGGAGTACTCGGCATGTATTTTTTTGAACAGGAAGAACTCTTGTTATGTCCTTGCAATACATTAGAAGCCAATTTCTGGCTACTCCGGAAACATGCTGCAGACATTAAAGTTGAAGACAAATATGGACAGACAGGAAAATTTGCATCAGTTCAGCATCGACCACCTTGGAAAGGTGCGAGAGGGGTATTCTGCAGCTGATGAATGTAATGCAGAGATGAGAAGTGCCAGACTGCAAAGGGGCTCTGCCTACACATTTGCCAATGTCCCAGCAATCAGACCTTCAAAGGCTTATGTGCTAGTAATAACAAACCCGACAATAAGGACTTCAGTACAGATGAACTTCAGGTTTTGGAGTTCAGTTACCTTTTAACAGGGAATCTTATGATGGGAAAGAGAATACCATCCCTGTTCACCGACTCAGAGACTTCCTGTTGGTTTCAGTGAGATTTTGAAGCCACCCCTAAACAACCCCATCAGCCTTTACCATGGCATGAAACCTACCAGATGCATAACAGACCAAAAATGAGAACTTTAATATTCTACCATGCAATTATAAAGGCAAATACTCTGTTGCCATAGGATTGCCATGGGGTAAAAAGACATTGAAAACCATTCATAGGAGGTGGAAACACTTTCTTCGTGCCTTGCACATGTAGAAAGCAGTTTCCATAACAGTAATGACAGGCACACTGCCTTGCATAATACTATGAAACTGTTAAAAAGAGGCTTCACGCTGAGTAGGTAATGAGCTGAATGGCTGACAAAGAAGGAATCGTTTTAAAGGACCTTTTCTGAGTACCGCCACACTTTCAGTCATAGACAAAATACCAGAAGAAACAACATTTCGTTTGGTTTTCAACTGCAATTTTTCTTGAAAGAAGGCAAGTGACTTACTTCCGAACTTTTTCATTGGCCTCCCGTGAAGCCTCCAGGGCTGTCTGGAGCTTCAGCTCTGTGTCCTTTTGCTCTGCCCGAGCTTGCTGCAGCTGAGCTGCCAGATCTTCAATCTGGCAATGGGTAAGGAGCACAACATCCTCCCTGCCTTGCAGTCCACCTTCAGAAGCACTGGAAGTACCGTTAAGCTGGTCCTTCAGACTCAATCTTTCTGACAAAGATTTGTATAAGCTGGGAAAACAAAATCATACACGTTATTAAGTTTCAGTCTAAGACTGAGCTGCAAGAATACTACACTCGGTTTAATTAATATTTTTAATATTATCATATATGGATCCACACGCACTAATACCAAGACAAGTTTTATTTCAAAAGTGACAGAGAACAAAAAGAACATCCTGTTTCCACAAGGCTCTTCTAGAAGTATGTAACGACTATCAGAATTTTAAAAAGTCAAAAACCTATTCAACAGAAACTTAAAAGGCAGTATTTTTCAGATGTAGCATCTTCCTGATCACCTCTGAGCTTCAGCAAAAAGTTGTGCGATTTACATGAAGTTGAATTAATCACTGTAAGTTACTGACACGTTATTCACTCGTGTTACACAGGACTCTCTTTTAACAAGCAGATTCACCAACTACAGGGGGTTTACTTGCAAAATTGCAGATTTTTCAATATAATGAAAGGAATAAAAATGCTACAATGCAAAAATTAAAACCATTAATCAGCAGGATTACTTAGAAATGTGAATGATTTGCACATGCCAACCAATTCTAAAGGTCTTTGGTCAATATTTTCGTGAGAGGAACCTTAAAGTATTTCTTGATGCTGGTTTAAATAAGCTAGTAACACCTGTACTAGAATATACTGTGTCTTAAATAGCCTCTCTATAGAAGACAGAGATATGTAACCTGGCAGCACCAGGGTTTTATCATGGGACATTTCAATATCTATAGTGTCCTCCACTGTAATTTCTTGTGAGGTCCTTTTTGACCCACTGTTTTGGCTTCACTCAGACAAAAAGTAGACATGTTTACCATCTATTTCACACTGAAGTGCCATGGATTTATATTCAACCCATTCAGTTTTATACATGGTTTTGATGTATATTCATAGAGATACCAAATCATAGAGCACAAAAATAATACTCTTTCATTGTACAAACCAGAGTATGCTACTACATGCTTTGTATTTGTATGCCAGAAAATTCTGGACAAATCAAAGGGAGGTCAGAAATTAAAAAATGAAATTGAATAGGGTCTTAAGGCAATAGATTCATGAAGCTAAAAGAAATAGATATGCCTGGGTCAGCTAACAATGGCTATGGAAAATAAGCAAAAAGGAGGATATTAGACAAACAGGTTACCTATATATATGAGAATAATTTGAGAGAATTGGTGAGAATAATGAGAAGAAATTGAAAAAAGGAGAATAAAGAAGATGGTACATCAGGTAAAAAATACTCAGCGAAGCCTGTTGCCTGTAGAATTATTTCCCAAGGAATCAGTAGGTAGCCAGCTGCTTGAGTTATTAAGGGGCAATGGTAGAAATCACATTAATAGCCGATTACTAGGGGAGGAACCTGCACCAGCAGAATTAGCAACAATTGCTTCCCATCTCTTCATAGCCATAATTCATTGGTGAATTTTACACTAGTGGTAAATGACACTGGTAGTACAAGAAATTCACGGAAGACATTTAAAACAAAAGTGATGGTAACAGGATATCATAATGAGCAGTGTTTTTAGATAAATAATTGAAGTAATTTCAAAACAACTTCATGAATATCAGAAGCTGTTGCTGTGTTGATGAATATGACTTGAGACCATCCCTCTGACTGATGAGCGTGCAAATATCAAACATTATTTCAGTGTGGATTTCTGGTAGCAGTGCATGCTGATTACAATACTCAAGACACAGTCTGTGTGACAGCTGCTAGCATGCAATAGCATATTTTCTTCCTTTCCAGTTTATTAAGGTGTTTGTATGGAAAACACCCTTCGTTCTGACAGTCCATAGAGGAAAATCATATACAAACTAAAATATAATATACATGGACAAGCAAAATGTGGATGAACTAATAGAAATCCAGAAGCTAAAAGGTCAGGGTGTTGATATGTCATTACGCCTACTACCTGCGGTTGTCTGAAAATAATGTGAAGAATCTTTTCAATTAAATGAAGACATATTGAAAATATAAATATTTATAAAGGGACATTAAAATACCTAGAACAGACTCATTAAAAATAAAATTACTTTAACAGTTGCACATAAAATTTACTAGCACTTTACACTTCTTAAACAGGTGGCAGAAGATTAAAAGAAAAAAAAGGCAGATGAGAAGCTAAACTGTTCAGTGAATATATGGGTCCCTGATTAAAAAAAAAAAAAGAGGATAGCCTAAATATTCTAACTTGTTCACACCAGCTGAGAGTTTTTTCCCAGAACATATGAAAAATACAGTCATTTATTTAGATTCTAAAATACTGGCCCTGAGTGGCTACAGCTGGGCTCCTTCTCAAAGACTGGCCATAAATAATACAGTATGCAATACATTATTAAATGTTTTAATTCATAATGATTACATCTGAGTGATCAATAGATTCAGACATGTATATATTTTGTAGCCAGTGTGACTCCTCCAGCTAAAGGCGCTGTGGCTGATAGATCTTTTAAACTTTTTTTTTCAAAAGCATGCAATTGCCAGATTTCCATCAATATCTGCTTTGCTAAAATACTCTTATTTAGTCCTTTTTGATGTTTATTAATTTGAAATTCCTTCATTAATGTCCTGAAGATTATTTCTTAAAAAAAATATTGATGCTATAAATCAAAAATAAATGGGAGTTCTAGGCCTGAAGAATGGGTCACAGAAGTATTCAAACAGTTCCTTGATTTAAGTAATTCACATGTTCTTTATAGTAAACCTTTTGCTTTACTAGGGCAGCATGGCCCCTTTCTTGTTCCAGCTTGGGTCTGAGAGCTTCAAGGGCCCACCTTAACTGTGTCCAGGCAAAAGAAAAAGTGACATGTGATGATGTCACTTATGCAGCTCCTGCAGATAGCAACAGGTTTCCTCTGCCCCCAAAGCCAGAGTAGCTTCAAGCCTGCTAAAAAATTTCACCAGCTGTAACCGCTCCCAGAGGGACGTGACTTTGGCTGAAAATCAACTGTATGAAGTGCTGCTCTTATAACACTTCTCTCCTTGCCAGGCATACTTTTGCTGCAAGGTGGGAAATGATTTTCCACCTGAAGCAATTACTGAACAACACAGAGAAACTTTCCACCTAAAGGAAGAAAAAAAACCCCATCAAAAAACAAACATTCCCTATCCGTCCCCTCCCTCCTCCCCCACCCCAGTGATAAACTTATCCAATGTTCCCAAAGGCATGTTGGTCTGACCTTGGTTTTCACCACAAATGTTTCTGACACTCAAGTTCTGGAGACCTCTCAGACCTCAGCCTGCACTCAGGATGGCTTTGAAGAGGGTCTCTTTATACTACTGAGTGCACTCAAGGGCCAGGCAACACTGATACCTTGAAAATGCTACCTCAAAGGTGCTCTCAAGAAACACTGCAATAAGACGATATTAAAAAAAAGCCCATAAGACCTAGAAGGACTTTGACATTTTGCTGTAAAGTGGAGGACATAAAATGGTCAAGTTTGCATTACCTGTGAGTCAGGAGCCTGACAGCTGGTAGACTGGTGACTAGATGGCATTGCCCTACCATAGACAAATATTTTACTAGCCTTCCTTTGTCTGCAATTACACGAGTTAAGAGGACAGTGTTTTCTCTTCAGTACAACGACCCAAACATCTCTCACTAATTTAACTGAAGACAGCAGTTGTGTTATGACTCTGTGGCGCACAGGCCACGCCATGATAGTAGTGCATGTCACATGTAACACAGAGCATGTTCTTTGCACTGTCACAGTCCATCACAGACTGTCGCTGTCTTGTGTGTGGTGTACCCACACATTCTTAGTCTAGGATGAGCTCAGGCATCCTCTTTATATTCTCTCACCAAACCCAATGATAAGCACTTGTTGAACAGAGCCCACCACTGATCTTCTCTGTGGTGGCTGATGATATAACCTCAAGATTTTACAGGATAACATGTTGACAGATTAGCACTGATCATGCATGTCCATACCATCCAAACTCAATTACATGTGAATATGGATCCACAGTGAACAGCAGGTTGAGTTTCAGCCTTCTCTCCTGAAACGATCTAGAGAAACCTGCAACCTGTACAAGGGTCCAAACAGTGGACACTAGATGATTCAAGCATAGGTTCATTATCTACAGTGAAAGCTTGAACTGACTATCATCCATCTTAGAACTTCAATTTTTCATCAGATACAAATTAAAGGACACAAGCAAACACATTTTTCCTCCTTGGGCCTCAGTCTCCTCATCTTTAAAAAAGAGCAGTCACAGTACTACCTTTGCAAGGTGCTCTGAGCTTCACTACTGAAAAAAGACCCATCACTGTTGAAAGAGCTAAGTTAGATGCAGCACAGTCTGAATTTAGGACAAAAATAAACCCAGATGGTCTTCTGATGACACCGAGCAGCAAACATTTTCTTTTGGGCCTCATTTTCACTCACCAGGACCACTGCAGTACCCACACCATCCCCCTGTGACTAGCTTGGGAGAGGTAGTAAGGACATGGGGCATGTGATTTCATCATCTGAGCCTTTCTTGTTGAAGGACTGCCGAGGCATGCTCTCAACGCAAAATAATTGGAAACCATACTTCCATTACAAACCCTTCATTTACAGAGTTGCACAGTAATCAAATGTCTCCAGTTCACTTCATGCAGGCACTGGGCAAATTGCTCAGATAGCACAGCCTAACATGACAGCGATACACACACGACATCCAGCACCACCTATCGTTCCTCACATTCACCCCACCATCAAATGATCCAGGACCCACACAGAAATATTTTCTGGATTAATAACATTTGGTTGAAACAGAGCAAAACATACATGATACTGATGAGTAGAAGGAAGTGGTTTTGAGATTTTTGCAGCTGTGGTACTATCCTCTTCAGCTAGATCCACAGACCCACAGCTAATAACTTGGAGCTAAGAAATGCACCCGAATTTCCTGAGGACATGAAGCACCTAGAGCTGGGGTCTCTGTTATCTCTAATTGATTAATTAGAGTCTGGAAGATGATAACTTAGCATTAGCTTTTTTCACACATACATCAACTCTCAGATATAGCGCATCTGAGCTTACAGAAGAGACTACTGTAGATTTTACACTTTAATCCTGAATGTTACTTGATACATGTTAACATTAATTACACATCTTCACCATTCCACAATGTACCTGTGTTTCTTGCAAGACACAGATTCACAGGCTCTCAAATTTCTTCCACAAATTAGGAGACTGTGTTTTCAATACAACAGCAACTATTATGGATACTCTTCACAGTTTTACTAAACTACATAGAACCAAGCTTGCCGTAAAATGTTCCTGTCATGTTTTAACAGGGAATTGGCTGCATTAGCATATTCTGGCCTAAGCATTGACAGAGTGCAACTATCCAGCCCTGAAGGCTTGCTTCTAACTAAGTAAAATCAATCTGAAATTTTAAAAATAATTTTATTTTGTACGGTGTTTACTTTATCATACTAGAAGTTACAAGAAATAATTTTGCTATCTTGTATCTGTTCTTTATTGCCAATTCATATGCTTTGGCCATTCTTAAATATTTGCCAATGGCTTTAGTTAACAAAATAACTTTAACTTAGTATTTGTAATACTGTAGTTATTCCCTACAGTAATAGATTGTTTAGGTAACACTGCAAATACAGAGGGAACCTTATCTATTAATCGAAGACAGAACTGGCATCAAGTCATCAAGAGTGACCTCAGTATCTGAATATAAAGGATGTTTAAGATGGTGCCAGCAACTCCACGTTTTACCGTGTATCACAAAACCCCGGCCGCTTTCCCCAGGAAGCACGAGGCAGAGCAGATCCTGGCTCAGCTGTGGGCAGCAGGCAGGGAGGAGGGGCACAGCCGGCTCAAAGACAAGAGGTATTTTCACCTTCCCAGTCCCCGGGCTGAACGGGCAGCCCCTGTGCCTCTCTGCCGGCTGCTGGAGGCCACTCGGTTGACATGGATCACTGAAGGGGTGTGTACGTGGGTGGTGTAGAGCCAGCGACTCTGGCTTCGGGCCAGCAGGGAAATTGCCTATGTCAGGGATTTGCAGAAACACAAACTTGCTGGAAAAGACATGGAGGATCTTGTCCTAAAGGTCATAGTGGTTTATTTTTTTATACTTTGAGTATGTTTTTGACAACATCAGTTTTAAGAACAGTGCACTTTTTTCCTCAAAGCTAAACTTAATTAAGAAAGCAGTAACTCTGGTTGTGCACCAAAATAATAAAGCCGCTTGTATACCAACTAAAACAGGTAGAAAAATAGATGCAGTATGTATTACTTGTCCTTTTTTTTGACAATCCTTGCCAAGAGCTTCATTCTGAACACCGTCTCTTACATGGAAGCCAGGGTATTATAGCATAAATGAACATCAGGCCTTCTGAGCAGGTGTTTCAGGGTCAGCTCCTACAGCTCCACATATCTACCTACCAACCTGGTCTGGACTGCAACCCCTTCAGCTCCCATGGACCTGACAGTCCATGACAGTCAGTACTGCTGACAGTACACAGCAAATCGTTGGCTTGAACCTTTACTCTCCAAAATGCCAGCCACGGAAATCTTTCCTGATGACAAAGAATGCGCACATTCAAGGGTCAGGCATTTCTGCTAGGTAGGAGCCTTAAATGACGTCTCCTGTCACCGTAGTTTGAATTTAGATTTGCTTGCATAACTAACAAAACCTAATAGAGATTTCTTTGTTGGAAATTACGCATGAAGTTAAGGCTAATTTGGTTCATGCCTTTAGTTTTCTGTGCAGCCTCTCACTGGTAAGGATAATGGCTTCTGACTTCCATTTTACTTGAATGGCCTACACACAAACAATTTTATTTGAAATGAACAAAATCCTTCTGCAAAAAATAGTAATACTAGTGAATCACCTCTTGTATTAGATAAACTGCAACAATTCAGATGAAACAAGTAAGAAACCCGACCCTGAAAACTGAAAGAGTCAGTGAAGCATCCGCTCAGTGCGAAGGGGTACTTCATATAGACATCCATATATACATCTATATAAAATAAATCTGATAGTACTGATATATATCATAATGCAGGCATCAGAATCACCTGAAAACAAGCTCAGTGTAATGACTATGTGCTGTTGACTTTTATTTTTGTCTCCAGGGAATGGTGTTTACTTTGCTTTAAAATTTATATGAGTCATTTTGTTATGTGCCTTTTTTTAATTAGTCTGAAGGAAACAGTCATTTGAGAAAGAGAGCGGAAATCAATTCTGATTCGATACTGATAGCTACTGTGCGATGTAAACTGTGTGTTCTTTCTAATTAAATGTAAACATGCGCAGTTCTAAAGTCCAGCAGTGATGACAACAACTACTAGAAAGGATTGCTTAAGCCCTGGTCAACTGATTCTTGTGAACCTTTTGTTCATACCGTAGGTGAGCTTGTGCAATCTGTTGCAGGGTGAACGCCAGTTGTAACTGACTTTATTTTAGGTCATCTTCAGAGAAAAGACTTGACAAGAATGTGGAGCGCTCTGTAATACCTCCAGTTACCCATTAACTATGTCCTTCTGATAGCTAATCAATAGCATTGCACGGAGCCAAACACACTGCACTGAACTGCCCCTCTTCCAAAAGCCAGGTCTTGGTAAATATTTAATGGCAGTAAAGGTGTTTTGACTCTTATCAATCTGATATGTTAAAGAACTCTTGAAAGAAACTTTATCTCGCTTCTCTCTGCATAAATAATTTGTTCAGTTACAATTCTAGTCTTATGCAAAAGCACTTAATTTAATGGTCTAATGCTTTTAAATCTAGGCTTTGGACAGAGAAAATGTAGTTTCGATCCACATGTCACAAAATAAAGAAAAATCAAAGTTTATTTTCCTTGATAAAATGCCAACCAGAAATATACATCAAGGAGCCCAGCCCTTTATACCGTAGTAGTAAATACTGTGCCAGACTCACTCAAAACCTGTTATACAAGTGCACATTTGAGATTTTCTTACAAGGCTTCAGTTTCTGTAAAAATTCTTCACTCTCACTCACATCAAGATGGCGTAGGATTTTTAGCTTCTTTTCACCACAGAAAAAAACAACTCTAAAATAGTTATACTAAGATCCAGAGAGTTTTTGTTCCCATACAGTGAATATTCCCATCTTCAAGTGTGTATATTCTCAGCTAATGAGTTTATTAAGCGTTTTTCCATTTTCTATCTTGGCTGTGCAAAGCAGCTTGTCTAGATCACTAAACAGAGAAACACTTTTATCCTGATCCTTTAACATCTAGTGCATGTACCCCTCTCCTATAGCCAGGTAGGATCCGAACGACTCCTTAGAGACTTAGATAGGCTTATTCTACGCCTCTGCGCTAATGTCACAGGATGGAAGAGTCTTCTGACCTCCTCCCCCAGCACAGTATTTCCAGCCTTCTCTGCATGATCCAACTTCAGTATGAGCCTAAGTATTTTGAAGAAACTGATTCAGCAGTGGATCCAAGCTTTTTCTTGGAAAATAATCTGGGAATAAAACATTGATAGTGTTTCAGTTTCCAAAATGTGAATCACCATAAATGTTTTCCCAGAAGTATAAGCATTACTTTTCCCCCAGTGTTTAAATGGCCCCTTTAGCGCTCTTGATGCCATTCAATAGATTTAAAAAATAAAGATCACAGGAATAATTCCCAAACACTGGCATAGATAAACTGAACAGCCTGGAGTTTTCAAATCAATAGTAATTGGCTCTGATGAAAACAGTATTAATCAAAATCATAAAGGCATATAAATCAATCAAGCAGTAAAGCACATGGCACCATTCAGGAATGACCAGCTGAAGAAACCCTGTTACTAATAACCTCAGAAAATATCTTGTACTTAATACAATGTTATCTTTATAAATCAGACATGATCGTGAATTTTATGGCTGTCCTGATTTGCTATTGTGATCGCTTGGCTTAACTCCCTTAACTGAACCAGAAAAGCAAGAGACGAAGCTGTCTTGGACCCAGGGCTCGAAGCCAGCCCTGCCTTCCAGCATGGCCAGGAACATCCAGCTGAGTAGATGGACGAGAAGAATCTCTCCAGGAGAAGGCAATTAAAAGAAATATAAAGAATGGAAATGTGTTTCAAAGACAGAATAACCAAATACATATGGAATTTGAGAGAGGGATGATCTCATGGACGAGCTGAGTAGCGCTAAAGCTAGAAACCCTCAGTGTGACTGACCTGGGAAGCAAATTCACATGGAGCTCTGCCCTCTTGTCATCCCTTTCTTGCTGAATGATTCAGCTGGTTAAAAATCTTCAAATGACTTTTTAAAAAAATTTAAAATATACCATGTTTTTTAATTTGAGGATACTTCTCCCCTGCCCCAGAAAAATAAAACAGAGAGCATTTGAACAGTTTTGTCTGATTTTTCGGAAAGGTGTTACTGAAAAATATTAAGCAACTCTGACCAAAGGCAAACAAGGTGTCCTATGCTCCAGCACATGCCCAGCTATGGTCACCAATGTGCCAAGAAGTGAGGTACACCGATGAACTCTAGGTGAGCGTGCCTAGCACATGGTTTCCTCGCTTTCTTGGTACTGCGCGCAGCAACATGTGCCACTCTGAAGTGGCAGGTAAGTCACTAGGAGGACTGCATGTGCTGCAGTCTGAAAACCTTCCTCCAGACTGGTACAGCTGCCCGTAATGGCTACTTTAAAGCTATCATGGCTTCTCCCATACAAAAATGCAGTTGGTTTGAGGATTGCTATGCAGATATACACTTAGCAAGTCACCTCCTGAAAGACAGGTAGATGACACAATGGCAATGTCTCGCTACTCAGTAAGCCATGTCTTACCTAGCTGCTGCTGCCAAACCTGTATTCATATAAATCATGCAGCTCCTTGGACAGTTAAGCACTATGAAACGAGGCAGTTAAAATGATGGCTTAAACGATAAAGGGAACACCTGGGAAATTTAATATAGGGGAAGTCTGTTTCCCTATTGTACCAATGCTTACTGAAGCAACTGGGCAGACTTGTCAGGACCATTCCCCTTAACGCAAAACAAGGACGCATGCTAGGGGAATGATTTAGTGGACTGGGGATCAGAGCTCTGTCTTGAATTCCCTCTTCTATTTCACGTTTTCTGTGTGGTACTGAGCAAGTCACAACATGCAAACCTCAGCCTGCCATGGTGAAACTGGGAGTAACGTGCCTTTCCCTTGCTTTTTGTCTTCCCTAAATTCTAAGCTTTGGGGGCCCAGGATTGCTTCTTATTACCTACATGAGCTGAGCTGGAAGCCTGAGGCCCTGATCTTAGTTCAGGTCTCAGTGCAAATTATTGTTCATGGGAAGATACAAAAGAGCTAATTAACAGTATGCGTGTGTTGGCAATGCACATTGGCCTGGTTAACCTCAGCAGATAGATCCAGATTTGGGACCTTTACAGAAAAAACACAACAGTTTCTCACAGGGAGGCAGTTTCTGCCTCCCCGTTGCAGGTTCAGCCACCATTGCCACCATGGGGTGCAGGCAGCGATAGCAGCCTGCCATGCTTTGTCAAGCTGCTGTGAGCCCAAGATCCTTGTTACCTGAGAAGATATTCTTGGCTTTGTCCCAGGCAAAAGGGGCCATCAGCTGGATACGGCCCACCGACTGAAAGCCAAATCACACAACTCGCATACCTCTTGAGAAGTGAGAGATTAGACTGGTGGCTGCTGGAGAAAAAACAGTGAAGAGAGAGCTCCAAAGTGGAGGGGTTGGAAAGTGGCTGAAACCTGATGCTGGATTGATTTCTGTATCCTAAAGCTTTTAAATCAGCTTCCTTCACCTCTCCTTTTACACTCATGAGTTTTGACCATTGGGCTACTGAAATCAAATGTGTAAAAGAATAATATTGTTATGCACTTGAATTTAGCCTGAGTGAAGAGCAAAACATCAGTTTTAACTTAATAAAGCAGGAGTTCACAAGAAAAACTGCAGCTTTTTCTTATTACCAGCATATCATTTCTCCATAACCAGCAAGTAAAAGCGAAATACTGTAGCAGGAAATGTATTAGTTGCACTGAACCAAAGAATTACTTATTTTCTCAGGACCTGACAAGGAAGCTGAATGAGTATGAAAGCTCTTGTGAAATCTAGCCAGCACTGAATTCAACACTAGTCAACTCCTTATTTATTTTTTGAATAGGACAAGATAATTATTAGTATGAATACTGCGTACTGTGCTTATACACATTCAACTGATATTATACTCTCCTCTGATAGGAGCAGTAATATTGCTTAGGAGGGAGAACTGAATACCTACATTACAATAGTCCTCATTATACTGTCACAACTGTAGAAGCATAACAACATATGACTCTTTTGGTAAAGACAGTAGGGAAGAAGAGATAAATAGAAGAATAAGTATTTCTGTATCTCCACCAAAGACCTTAGGATGGAAGTCTAGCCTTTGTATTATTTCCTTTTACAGAATATAATTGAAACAAACAGAATGTGATGTTAGACGAGTCTGGATAACATTAAGATCCTGCATAGCTCAGAAGCAAAAGAAAAATAAGTCAGATAATATGAACCTTGTTACCCACCCTTCTTCCCACTCCTTTGGGTGAGGGACAAATTCACAGCCCTTCCCCTTCCTCTTTGGTGAAAGCTCCTCCCAGTTCAATCTTCCTTAATGATAGTGGATATCATTAGTGCATTTCCTGCTGAGGACCAGGAGAAAGCCTAGCAAAGAATGCCTTGAATTTATTTGTATCAAGAAGCTAAAGGCTGTGGCCATCAGTAGGTGCTTACACTGTTCTGGGTGTCTAGTACAACTAAATACTTCCTGGAAATCTTACTGCTTCCTCCTGATCTCTGGGAATGGAACACCAAAAAAGAAAGAATGCAAGAAAATATTACTTTATACATCCAAAAAGAGGGGCAAGAAGAAAAAGTTCCTTCAAGAGTAAAAAGAAACAATAAATAATCTAGATATTTGAAATTTTGACCTTAACCTTGCTTACCTCAATGACCATGGGATAGGTATGACACAAATCCTTCAGGGTAAATTTTGAATGTGATGTACAGAGTTTTTACCTTAATGAGATATGTAAGATCAGAACCTATGAATCAAGCCTATGATATGCCCCTAAGTTATTTTTTCATGGACAGTGGGTGAGCGGACGCCATTCCTCTGTTTAATCAGGAGTTAAAGCGAGTACAGTAATTCCTTATTTTCACAATATTCCTTCTGACAAAGATAACAACCATAAGAATGGTTCCCAGCTGGCTAAACCTGACATACAGGTTTTGTTAATAAAAAAATGCATGACTTAATTAATTGAAACGGATCTATTAAGACTGTCCCCCAATCTACCACAGTGGCCCCACCTACAGCTGAACTTCACATGACCCATCTTATGCAAAAAGAATTGTAATAACTTGTACTGGAAGCTGTTATAGAGGAAAGGTTGCTATGAAGAAAAAAATACAACTCAGAAATGCATACAATGCCCCTAGAGGAGAAAGCTTAGCATTTTCACTTTTACTCAATGTTTTCCTTTACAGTGAATAATCGAAATGATTTTGCTAAACTGTGTAAAATTATTTCATCAAGAGTAATTACGTTTGATCTATTAGCACCTGATACTATCTATTGTCTAAATTGCTTGCATTCAATCCATGAGTAATGTCAACAATATTAACGTCCATTATGGAAGCATTAGTTGAGCAAAAATCATTTTTAAGTGCTTGACATTCTTGCAACCTTCCTCCAGCATAATGTTCCAAAGAAATATCATTATACCAACATCTTCTTGGATTTTTTTAAAGGCATGTCTTTACTTAAGTCTGCAAACTCAGGGTCTTTAAAGTCACAAACAATTTATCTGTTTTGTTCTGGCAAGCATAAATCTGTAGCAATCTACTCATTTTACATTCTTCTCTGTTCCTGTCTAGCTGTCCCATACTAAATGGCTATCCAAATTCACCTCCATCAACTTTGGCAGGCTCAACACCTCCTTCGCTAAACCAGTTTTTCCCCCCAATCATAAAGAGCTGCACTGTTACAAACAGAAAGAAGGAACTCTGCAACATTTCTACAACAAAGTAATATATGTATTCATTGATTTGACCAAAACCGCCGCTCAAAACCTGAACTAATACAACAACTGGACTCACCTACCTGGAAAGCAGATACTTTTTTTTCCTCTCTTGTAGCCTCATCCTTATTTCAAAGGTTTCCAAATTCTTGCTGCCTTTTAGCAGAGGAAATATTATGAACTGTTTGAGATTACATTCTCACTCAAAGCAATGAATGCCACAGTCTTCCCCAGAATAAAAAGCTACTTTCTCTCCTTGGAATAGTAACTTTACAGTAATTTAGAGGAAGCGGGAGAAACAGTTGGTCATTAAACATTAAATGTATTAATGGGGCACTCACAGTGTATGGTTTGTCTGGAAAAGGCAGTTCTGTACTTGCGTTTCAGAAGGACTGCTGCAATACAATAGCTACTGTGATAAATTCAGGTTTACTCCACTTAACATTTAGCAGAATCTAATAACGAAAACTTAAATCAATGTATTTTCCAAAAAATGCATGAGTAGCACTATTCACATGTTACAGCTAGGGGAATCGAGAGGCAAAGAAAAAACATTCCAAAAGAGGCCCTTCATTTCCACTCCCCGAATGGAGACCTTTAGGACTTGGTGTTTACAAGTTTCAGGGACTTGCAACTCCAGATTAAAACAATGACAAATCAGAATATTCAAAGCAGGAGCTCCCCAAACACTTCAGCAGCATGTAAAAAACATCCACTTCTCCAGACTCACATTGCTCTTGAAGACCTGCTCGGTTCTCTGGAAACCTCAGGCCTGAGTATATGGATGGAGCATTCAGCAGAACTTTCCTGTTACATGACATTGTTGGAAACGGAGCTTCTGCAGACCTCAGAAAAATGATCCAAAAAAGAAGTGACACAGGCTATGTAGGATGCTGGCCTGTCTAATAAAAGAGTTTATGTGATTCCCTGGAGTAGAGGGAAACGTGATTAATATGAAGTCTGGTACCTTAGGAGATACAGAGACATAATTCCTAAGGACAGAAATTCTGTCTGCTCCCAAGACACTGTGAATCTGTTCTTTATAGTTTCCTTTCCTAGTGCTAGTTCTTCACGATCTGTTGAGCCTTAAAATCATAAAACTTTTATGAAGGCTTTGTGGATCTCCTTGCCCTGAAGTTCCGACTCATTTAGGTCATTAGGTCAACTTCCTAAATTTTAGGAGGCAGAACAGTAACAGACACAGTAACAGGACCACTTGAGAACACACTGAAATCAATGGGAGAACTCTTGAGTCCAAGACAAATGTATCTGTTCATAAGGAACTCCAGAAATGGAGACATTAAGAGAAACAGGCATGTTCACTACATCCTGAGCTTTTAGTGTAGACCTTTGTCTTGTGTGGCCTGCTCTGTGGAAAATGAGGTCTTAGTTTTGTCTGAGGAAAAAAATTAGTTCACAGGAATCTGAAAAAACAGAGCTTAAAAACCTATGCCTGGAGCTATATGCCTAGAGCTAGGGAGAATGTGACCCAGTTCAGAAGTCATTTGTAAGAGCAGAATAGATGACAGGATTGTTTAGATGGTGGACAAAAAGCTCTGGGACAGACAAGCCAGATATTTTACAACAAACAAAACCAAAAATCAGCTTGCCAAAATAATCAGAACCCAGAATCTGATGTACATTTATCAAAAGACAGTAACATCTTGCCTATGTTTATAACGAGTAAAATTCACTGGCTGTTCAAGCTGAAGCACAGGCAAACCTTCAGAGGGAGATTATGGGAAAGAGAAATGGAGTATGACATTCTCCATGTAACTATGGTGTAGGAGGGGGAAGAACTTCAGTTGCCGGCCCCATCAAGTCCTGACAAAAGGAATGTGAGAGCTGTTCCCAAGGTGAAAGAAGACAGGCTGAACAATTTGGCTAATGGGATCACATTGAGCTAATGGGATCACCATGACTTGCTTTGCTTCTGTTGGTGTATGTCAAAACTCTGATGTGTTTTAAAATACATTCTCTTTTAGCCAGCAGTGGGCTAAATCTTGAGGCATTTTTGAGACAATTTACTTATCTTCAGATTTTGAGATGTGTGGAAAGAGTCTATGGGGCAAGAACGCCTCAAGTTCAGAAGTTTACAAATTGTGAGAGCAGTTTGTCCCCTGTCAGAGAAAGAAAAAAAAGAAACAGAAGGCTTGGATTTTTTTAACCAGACATTTATTGCTGCTGTCCTCACACAGACGTGCAGAGGTTGCAGACACTTTACATTTGCACAAGCCTCCAGTTGCTATCTCTCACAAGCTGGGTGTAGACAAAAGAATAAACCCAACTGCACTGTAGCACCAAACCATACTATGGCACGTTCAGATTTGGCAAGCACTGACAATACTTGGGAACACTATAAGTAATATTACTGATTTCCAGAAGCTCTGGAAAACTTGCTTAATGATCTTGGTTATGGTACCCTGAAAGTACTCTAGAGATGCTCCTGGGTCAACCCATAAGGATTTAAAAATAAAATAGAACAGGTCAAAATGATCAAGTTTTGATGCCTATAGTCAAACTGTGCTCCAGCGAGAGACTGGCTTTCCAAAGGGGCACTTACAAATCCCTTCCCAGCTCCCTAAGTGCAAACCCAGGTGCCTAAACTTATGTATCCAAGACTGAAAATTTTGGCCACACTGTTTAACAGACAGATCTGCCGGGAGGCCTCTTGTAACCAGATTTTTTTTCTTAAAGCCTCATATTATTGGACAGATACTGGCCCAAGTCCAATCCACAACTGCAAATCCAAAGAAGCAGCTCAGAGCAAACCAGCAGCCTTATTAGCTTTTAAAGATTTCATTTTCAAGAACTCAAGACCCTTTATTGACTAATGAAAGGTTGGGTCCCCAAGCCCACAGACTGATGTTGCTTGGAACATATTTTAATCATTTTGGAATGCTAGCAGCCATCTGTCTAAAGAGCTTTGATCGCATAAACGCACTCTGAACTGTAGCTTCTTCTGACTCCAAACCTTTTCCAAAAGCTAAAGGGAACCCACAGGCAGGGCAACTTCGAGACAATTCAAGGCCTTGCGATGTGATAAGGATGCTCTTATTATTTAGCACATCATTAGGTTTAATGACACCACAGATAACAGATACACTAAAAAGATACCATTGTCATCTCCTATCTTATAACAGTAATATCCAACTGTGACTTCACTTTGTTTCTACCCAACACTTCTTACTTACCATGTTATGTAAAAAAAAAAAAAAAAATTAAATAAATGCATTTTTTTCCTGCTGCAAGCACCAGAAATACTAACAAAATAAATATATTACAAATAAATAATACAAAAGACAAATGAGCACTCTTTCTTTTTGTCATTATTTTCCTACTTTGTTTTTTAAAAAAAGATACAGAAGACAAGCAAACAAATCCAAAATAAACTACTGTATTTATAGTTTAGGCTATTGGCTTTTGGGCAGATACTGTGCGCATGTAAGATTCTAGTTTGGCCAGCACTGAATACAAATTTACATTGAAAAGAGAGAGATCCCTTGCAGTTACAGCTTTTATAATGTTAACTTTTATGAACAAATTTTACACAGTTGCCATAATTATTTCCTACTCTAACTCTTGAAACAATTTGGGCATCTCAAAGCTTATTTTGTGGTGATCAGTGTTTTCGTCCTGGTGTCTACTGAATGGTACAGACACGTGCTATTAACCCTGAAAGCTTGGAAGCAACAACTATGTCAAGCATGAAGAAAAAAATATTTAAATTATCAGATCCAAGAAATTTCTCTCAAAAGTGAAAGCAGCAGCCTTAAGAAAGTGGCAAAAACTGCACAAAAATAGCTCTCGATGACGAGAGACACACGGCGGTGGATCCTGTGTGGCAGGTCTTGACTTTATTTGCTCCAATCGTCAGCAACCTCAGTGGGTTCAACCCTGAGACTACAGGACTTGCAGGTTTCTCTTCCTTCTGAGATCTGATTCCTTTTACTCACTTGGGACACTAGTCACCAGTCACCAGAAGAAAATTTTACTATCAATCACACACCGCAATATTGTATTTTTCAATTCAGTAGCCTTCATAGCAAGTGTGGCTAGCTAGCAGTGTGAAGAAAGTGAAAGAAAGAAAGAAACACAGCACTTCTGTGTTGCTCATGAAAACATTTGTGGGTGGCCATGCTCTAATCTGTATCACTGATACAGCACAGATGAAGAGAAAAGACGACAAAAACAAAACATGAAGTGGCTCAGGTAGGGGACGAGCTTCTTTAAACTCACCTTGCTGTCAAAGAAAATACACTACTGATGATTCACTCAGCATAACTGACTCCCTCTCCTTCTGTGCCTTTTCCTTCCAAACTCACAGCCAGAAAAGCTTCTCTGCTAGTGAGACAGCAGCTCCGTACCGCTGTTTACATGCTTTCTTGGTGGTGGTGGGAAAAAAAACAAGTGCTCTGTGCTAGTTCTCTTTCCTGCCATGATCATACAAACTGCTGCTTATAAAAGCAAACTATTACTAATATGTTACATTTGACTGAAATATTTGAGAGGCTCAGAATTGTGCAAATCCCAGCAGGCCCACTTCTTCACTGGAAAACTGTGGCTGAAGCTTCCAAGTCGGTCCCTACCCTCTCTAAAAATGACAGCCTTCACACCTATGCTGGAAAAATTACCTGTACCAGATGAGTAACACACCATTACGCAATGCTGGACACAATGTTAAAAATGTCTGCTTCCAAAACACAAGCCCTCTATCACATTAGTTAGAAAAGTAGCTCATGGACAGAGTGTAAAAATGGAAAATTTTCCAGTAAAAGGTATCAGCATGACATGCATGTAGCAATTTAATAGAAGCTCTAACATAAAAAAGCAACTGAATAAAGAAAATATCCTACTCTTGGCTTCTCTCTTTGTAAACACATCAGGTGGCTTGTGTTCTGTGACAGGCAGAGGAATTCTCCTGCCACCTGAATTCCTAGATACTTCCTAACAGAAGTCTTCCATTGACTCAGTGTGAGCAGGGTTAAGCTCAAAGTAAGAAAGGCAATGTTATGTCTAGCACTGGCTGAAAATTGCTCGTGTGGAAAGTCTGCTCACCAAACAAATATTTTTTTTTTATTGGGAGATGTAAATTCCAACACAAAAACTATGTTGGCTTCCTGTGGCAAATTTCTAAGTGAAAAATTTCCTTTCACCTTGACATTTCAACTTGAAATGCTATTTTGTTTCCGTTCTTCAGCTGAAGAGAACTGAACTGAAACACATCAAAATGAACATGTTTTTTATTATTGACATTTTAACATAAAAACATGTCCTGTGAAAAATCAACAAAAAAGAAGTGGCATTTAAAGTCCTCCTGACAATGTTATTACTTTATTTCTAAATATCATATTCATAACAAAAGAAATTACCTTTCATAAATTTTTTATAGGGCAAGCCAAATTCTTTTTCTTGCCGTTTCAGATTTTCTTTCCAACTTCTCATGGGAAAAATTGTCTTTCAAACTCTTATTCACACACAGTTTTCTTGTATTTCTTTAACTTGCTCTAGAGAGGGTTGCTTCTTATCCTGTATCTATTTTCCTTCCCTCATTTTAAAGTAGGAGTACCTGCATTTTCCTAGTCATAGATCTCTAAAGGTGTTACGGAAAACAGTAAAACTTCCTATTCAGTTTATACAAATAAAGCAGCTGAAGCAGAGTTCAGTGATGTGATTCGTCTATATTCATCCAGCATTTCAACGGCAGAATCAGAGTATGTAGCCTCTGGTCACATACCATACCCTTTCTAGCAGATAACAGATGTCATAATCCTGCATATGCTCTTTATAGATTTTCCAATGTTTCTTTTGTGTAACCTTACATTATACAGAATACATATTAACTCTACTGATCTCAACATCCTAATTTGTACAAGTATTTCTACAGGAGTAGAATACTTTGTATTACTAATCTACTCCAACCTACCAGTAGCAGTCAGTCAGTTGTTCGCAGGTAGTTCTTCCAGAGATTTTAAACCTTCCTTCCAATAACTCCATTTTATTAGGCTTTAAAAAATTTAAAAACCAGTTCCTAAAATCCTCTAGCTATGTACTTATTCCAAAAAGCACAGAACAAAATTACACTTCCTAGACTTTTCAGCTCACTGAGAAACCAAGGAAGTCATAACAGAAAACCACAGAGAGCAGAGGTAAAAGAGAAGGGGAAAGAATCAGCCAGGCGAAGGAGAGCTGCTAACAGAAAGCTAGCAGAGCCATGTATACAGAGTCGTGAGACCATGTCAGCATCCGATGGCAAGGAATTCCTTTCCGTCAAGCAAATCCCTGCTCTTAGAGAAGAGCAGAAACTCATCAGAAAAGGTCCATCGCAGCAAAAATGACAAGGTAAGCAGTGTTGTAGTTCACATTACCCCAGACAGCAAATAGGTAGGGAAGAAGGCTGCTCAAATTTGATGAAATACGTTATCAGGAGTTGTGGAGCGCTTCTAGCTTTAATGTGCTTGGCACAACAAGTGACTGGTTGGTCCTCAACTAATCTTAAAAACCTGAGAAAGTTTGCCAATATAGCACACCCAGTAACAGAAGCAGCAGCAGAATGAGCACAGTACACGGTACAAATTAAAACTGCATCACGGAGGGTGTTAGGCACTTCGGTCCATATTCATGCTGCCCATGTTCCTCCTCAGACCTGCTTCTTAGTGTTTCCTACTGGCAAGGCACCTCTGAAGGCCAAGAGCCAGCCCCTGGAAACATTAGGTAAAAAGATTTCATAAAATGTAGGTCAGACCAATCCATGCCTGAGTCAACAGCAGCACAAGGCAATCTGAGTGTACTACGTTCACCTCCGTGCTGGTAGCAGGGATGGCATGGGGTGGCTTGTCATTCCATCAGGCGGCTGGGATCGACAGTTCGGTGCCTCCTCTCCCTCAAAGTTTTTATAAATCACTAAAGCTGAGTAGGAAATTGTTTTTCCATGCTACAATTTTTTTTTCCCAGTGAGATGGGAAAATTTTCAAAATCATGTCAGGGCAAAAAGAGAAACATTCAGCAGTATTTTTTGTGTGTGTCTCTAAATGAATGAGAGACGGAGGAAGCTTGGAGAGCACTCTGATGGCTAAGATATTCCACTGGGAGGGAAAAAAAATAGACACCTCCCACGCCCCCAACAGGTTCAGATACTGCTTTGCCCTTTCATTGCCTGCCAAACAGGCACTGTAAACACCAAGCCTATGGTATATACTGGTGTCTCTTTCTACCATTCCTCTTCTGTACAAATGGCCAAATATTAATTGGAGTACACATGTGAGTCTGGTCTGCCACACTCCCAAGAATGTTCCCTATTCACTGATTTATAAAGTCAGTCTCTCTGACTTTATTATTGCTAGAAAGAAGAGCAAATGCAGAAGGAGAGACAATAATCAATTCCAGGCTAGAGAACAAGAAGTCTGGGAATGGGGCAGGGGGAAGAGGATAATAAATCCAAAAAAGTATGAAATACATAAGGATAACAAGGTAGGCCCCTGCCTCTACCGCTCACCTGCACCAAGACACCATGAAATACAGCCATCTCAGTAGCACCAGTAAAACTTCATGCAGATGCTTTGCCAAAGCAGAGCAGCTTATGGATCTTTTTGCCCCCCCTCAGCTGTCTGATCCAGTTCATGAAACAGCCCCCAAACCCTGGGCTTTTATCTCCTGTAACACTAACAGGAGCTGTGATCGCACAAACAATAAGGAGACAAAGGGAAAGAAGACAGAGGGGCTTAGCAGTGGGAAAATGCCTATGGGACTACAGAGTGAGAAAGACCCACCAACTTAAAACCCCAATTCTTTCAGGGCTGCAGCACCCCACTGGAAAGTGGCATGGTAACAGAGGAGAAGCTTGAACCTGCAGGTTCTAAATCCCAGGTCCAAATTACCAGGCTGTTGGCTCCCCTTGTCCCCACAAATTGACTAAAATTCACTGAAACCTCCATGGGTTGCCCAGAGAAGGTGTGTTTTTTACCAATCTGATTTAAAAGACAATTAAAAAAAACCCCATTTTTGACTAATTTCAGCACTCAGTTCAATAAACAAACAGGAAGAAAGCATGCACATTAAAAAATGAAACAAACCACAAACGAGGGCTAAATCTCCATTCCTCGCATGTCCAAATCTCCCACAGAAATCAGTGGGACTTTATATCTAGAGAATAAGAAATATAGTTTGGGTAGTACCTGAGTTTTTTATAACAATGATAGAGAAACGAAAACAGTGTTCTCTTACAAAGCCATTGTTTTCGATATGTTGGGCTGTATCAAATTGCAGTGGGTTGGGTTCCTTCACAAGAAGACATATCACACTGTCTTCTGCTGTATAATAGATGCAAGTGCCTCATCTCTTTGATATAAAAGAGAATCCCTCCTCCGCTTGGAAGCGGGAAATTTAATTAGCTCAAGATTTATGTTTGATGACAGCTGTCTTAAACTCTTGGATAAAATAGAATTCACTGCTGCAAGGACAGAGAATACTTAAAACACAACTGCCATCTTCTCCCTGATCTCCCCAAAATCGTTCTGCAAAAAGAACAGTAGGTTTACGGTATCATTATCCGGTCGTTCTTCTTAATGACTGTAATTATACCGTGTTATGTCTAAAGCAACTAATACTGAAACAATGACAGCAACTGCCAGAAGGCAGTGAGCAGACAGGATGAAAAGAGCAGGAAAATGAGTCAACGGCCATAACTGAAAAAAGTGAGATAAAAAGCCAGCCATGAAAAGACCAGTTCTCTGAGGTAAACTGCAGGGGCAGGTGCTCAAGGTACCCTGCTGCTGCTTTAGAGGAAGGACTGAGATCACCACTGCACTAGTGGTTGCAGCCTCAGTAATGCCACTGTAAATGGCTTCCAGTTCATTTGGACTGGGAAGCTGCATGTTAGAGCAGCCCAATCTTCTGCTACGCACCGTGCCCCCCTGAGAGAAATCTGGACTGGAGAAATCTCTGAAAAAGACTGAGAGATGGCAGAACAAACAGGCTGAAATGTTTGAGCAGGGGTCAGTCAGAGAACAAGAGACTGAATATTTAGGCTGTTGTATTCTGACTTGCTACTGCAGTGGCTGTGAACCACATAGAATATAAGAGGAGGATGAATACTGACATGTCAGGTAGAATGATTTACAGCTCTTAATAGCCCTTAAAACTGGAACGAGAGGAACAGTCTATCAGCAAGAATTACACCATTGTATATCCATGCACAGAATCCATGGAGCATGGATGAAATGGTACCATCTGAATATTATATTCCATAACGCTGGATGTGAAACTATAGAATGGAAGTAAATTAAACACACAGACCTGTATTCACAGCTTGAACAGAACACAGCTTTTTTTCCAGGACTGCAAATAATGCCTTGCAAAGCATCTTTTTTCATCTATTTCTCCTGTTATAGGGTGATTTAGTTCTGTAATTAAAATGAAAATTGAGTTTGTCCCTGTGCTTGTAAGTCTTTCATTTGAGGAAATAATAAAAATCTCTTCGTTCTTTTCTCTTTCATGTCTATCAATTTCAATCTTTAAAAAGATGAACCTCTGCGTCATTTTACAAGAGACTTTGCGGGAAAAATATATGGACATCCATAAAAACAACTGTTATTTAGACCATTTGCTCGTGTCATTTAAACATGAATTCCAATTTAATTGAAGCATCAGGAGCTTTAGAAGCTTTTAGATTAAAATGTTATTAAACTTCTTCAACAGTTTCTAACTTTTTAGAAGTGATACAACTGGTTAGGAAGCAACAAAACTGCAGTTCTGACAGAGAAGCTACCCATATTGACTGAAGGTCTGATTCTAAAAATATTTCTTTCAGGTCACAGTACTTACTATTCAAGGGGTTTCACTGAAGATACTCTTCTTTCTTTCCTTCTTTCTTTCATTCATTCATTCATTACCAAAAACTGTCACATAACTGTAAAATAAGCTATCATTTTCTCGCACGCTGGTCCTAACTTATAGAGTCCAATTACTCTGCAACGTGCAACTCCTGTGACTGTGACATGCATCTGCCGTTAAAACTCCATCTCTCCATGTTACTATCATCTTTCTTTCAGACCTTTACTTCGTCTCAACTTCAGGAGAGTAAAAAATAATTCAAAATTAAATTCCGTTTTAACACCGCAAGTTTTTTCAAATGTCTGTTCATTAGGAAATTGGCTGCAATAAATATAAGTTTCTTCCCATTGTGACTTCCAGCCTGCAGCAATTTCTGCATCTCACAGATTTCAACAGCAAATTAGAAGAACCTTTGGGTTTTTGCAAAAGGTTTTCACTGTCCCTCCTCCCCTGTGAACATCAGACTTGGCAAATACATGGCTTTTATACCACTTGATTAAATCACAAAGGAGCCTCTTAAATTGTCATTGAAATAACTACTCAAACTTACTAAAAGCATCCCTAAATTTTACCTTAGAGCCTGGACATAGCAATTCTTATCCTCAGCAGCGTCATTCAAAGGTGTGTGAACTAATGCAGATGTACATTTCTTACACAGCTGGAGAGTAAACAATAATTTTATTGAATTGAGCATCACTGCATCTGACCCCATCACAAAACCTATCAAAAACATACTTTTAAGTAAGGATAGCCCTGTATTTTTATTTTCCTTTCCTATCTTTCTCTGCAATGGTGTTGATATGTTAGAGGTGTACCTATTGATGTACTAGTTAGAACTTGTTCAAATTATTTGCCTGTGAAAAATCCTGGTGCCAGAGCTCTTCAGTGAAATATTTTAGACTTTAAAAAAAAAAAAATTGGAAAAATATATATGTACTTCCCTATATAGAGACATATTTCTCATACACAGTTGTATTGTTTTAGCTAATATGTGAAAAATAATCAGTATGCAATAGAATATATCTTTGTCAGCATTTTAACAGGTAGAAGTACACTTCTGAAGCATTACTGAAATAGAAGGAAACTGGTTATAAAAGTGCACAGACTGCGTAACTGAAAAATATGCAAATAAAAAACTTGCGATGATGTTCAAACAACAGAGCTATTTGAGGAAGAGGTAGTGGGATTAACACTCCCACATACTTCAAAACTGATTATTTGGCTATAGCCTTCTTTGGTCACTGAGGATCTATGATTTGCATTAATCCCTAGCTTAAAGACAACTGTGTTGAAACAATTATGTTAGTAAGCTAGTAACTGTATACTGTTCCTAACTGTTATGCAAATTTCCATTTCTGATACGTATTTTTTGGGTTACTATCCAGAAAATGCAATTTTCCTTTTGAGACATGACACAGAAACAACACAAGAAGAACAAACAGTAGCAGAGAACCTGCCCAGCTTTATTCAGAGCCAACTTCCTCTCCCTTCTGTATCTGAACTAGATTCTTCCTCCTTTTCTTTTTCCTCCTTTTCACTTCTCTTTCTTTTTAAAGAAGGCTGGAATTGTTCTGGGATGTGCTTTCTCTTCAGAAACTCAAAATTCAATTCAAAATCAATGTTCCATCATTTAGTCCCTAAAAGCTCATTTTAATTTTGGTTTGAGTCTTTCAGGCCTTCCATGAAACTCCAGTTTCAGCTAGGATTCACTTTCCACTTCATCTGCAAAGAAGTATGGTTTACAACACAGTCTTCTTTCACAGTTGGAGAAAAAAATCAAATGGCTTCAAACAGCAGCAGCTACCAGATCACAGAATTGCAGAATAATTCAGGTTGGAAGTGACCGCTGGAGGTCTCTAGTCCAATCAACCTCCCTCTCAAAGTGATATCAACTATGAGATCAGACCAGGTTACTCATGACTTTATCAAGTCAGGCACTGGAAATCTCCAAAGATGGAGATGGCAGAACCTCTCTGGGAAACCTGTTCCAATCATGGACAGCCCTCATGGTGAAAAAGTTTTCCCTTATAACCAGCCTGAAACTCTCGTTTCAATTAAAGTCTGTTGTCTCTCACCCTCTTGTCATGCAGCACTGTGAAGAGCCTGTCCTTCTTGATAACTTCCTCATAGACACTGTCAGACTGCTGTTAGGTCTCCCTGAAGCCACCAGAGATTTTTTTTTTTTCCCTCCAGGCTGAACAAGAGCACTGCCCTCAGTTTTTCTTTACACTGCAAATGCTACAGCTTCCTGGCCATACCGGTGGCCCTCTGTCAAATGTGCTCCAATTTATAGATGTCTTACTTTTGCTGGGAACCCAAAACTGGATGCAGTATTCTAGATACCAGGAATCTTTCTCTTAGAGAAAAAAAAGGGGAATTTTTTTTTTTCCCGAAGATCTCCACTTGTTTCCTTCCTTTGAGCATGCCTGTGTACACATACAGTTGCACGTTCACACATACAAATATTCTGGACCTAAATATCTCTTCCCTAATTTTGTATAATAAAATGATATTTCGATTTTTCTGGATTATACTGATGTTAGTGTGTCCTGGTTTCAGCTAGGATAGAGTTAATTTTCTTCCTAGTAGCTGGCATAGTGCTGTGTTTTGGATTTAGTAGGAGAAGAATGTTGATAACACACTGATGTTTTAGTTGTTGCTAAGTACTGCTTATGCTAGTCAAGGACTTTTCAGCTTCCCATGCTCTGCCAGGTGCACAAGAAACTGGGAGGGGGCACAGCCAGAATAGTTGATCCAAACTGACCAAAGGGCTATTCCATACCACATGATGTCATGCTCAGTATATAAACTGGGGGGGTTGGCTGGGGAGCAGCGATCGCTGCTCGGGACCTGTCTGGGTATCGGTCGGCGGGTGGTGAGCAATTGCATTGTGCATCACTTGCTTTGTATATTGTTATTATTATTATCATTATTATATTGTTATTATTATCATTGCTATTTTACTTTATTTCAATTATTAAACTGTCCTTATCTCAACCCAGGAGTGTTTCTCACTCTTACTCCTCCGATTCTCTCCCCCATCCCACCGGGGCAGGGAGAGTGAGCAAGCGGCTGTGTCGTGCTTAGTTGCTGGCTGGGGTTAAACCATGACATAGTGAAAGACTGATCAGTATAAAAATACACATTTTAACATTACTGTTTATACATGTATGCATTCAAATATTATTAATATATGCACACAGTCATTACTTTTATGACCTAACCCCTAAAATGTGGTTGTGCACTTGTACACTTTAACGTTAGCCTCTAGTATTTGGGGTTTTTTTCTTAAATTTGTTTCTCCAAAGTTAAAGGATGATGTAGAAATCTGTTAGAACAAGAAAACAAAGAAGAAAAGTATGAAAAATGCTTTTTCTAAGGCCAAGGAAGACCTAAGAGCAGAAGGAGGAGAAGGCACCAAATGGAGCCAAAATTCCCAAGCCACTGTCATGCTGGCACCACACAGATGACAGAAGGTGGGAGAAGCTGGCAAAGGGATGAGAGAACAGCAGGTGAAGGAAATGTGCACCCTGCATAATAACATGTCTCGTTACAGCTCTACAGGAGTGGAGCATGTGTGGAAGCCTATATTTTGCTCACTGGGGAGCTCTGAAGTCCAAAAGAGAAATAACCCCAGGGAAACAGTCTTGAACAGCAAATTGTCTAGCTAACTCACTTGCATCAAAGCACCAAACTTCCACCTCAGTCCAAAACAGGCTGCCTGAAAAACACTCTCAGTGCTTACTCTAGATTACCATAGCATGGCAAGCAGTAAAAGGAAATAAAAAGACCCAGTAGACTTCTACACAAGCATTCCTTAACTAGCCTCCACATACAAAACAGAGAGTACATTTTCACTCATTTGGGATGGCCTGGGGAATGAACTCTACTTTGTCATTCATGGATTGTCCAGCATTGGACCAGGCTGCCCAGGGAAGTGGTGGAGTCCCCACCCCTGGTGGTATTTAGAAGAGGTGTAGATGTGGTGCTTAGGGACATGACTTAGTGGTGGACTTGGCAGTGCTAGGTTAATGGTTGGACTAGATGATCTTAAAGGTCTTTTCCAACCTAAATGGTTCTAAGATTCTATAATTACTGTGGCCAGCCCACACTTGGCTTGATACAGTCCTCGAAGCTTTATGCACACATGCCATATATTCTTTTCTCCATCTACCTCCTTTGGCATATGTTCAAAGTACTGCCACACTATTGCATGACGGAGGCTGCAAATGTTCATGTAATATATGGGACACTGTAACTGAAGTGTTAAGATGTTTATAAGAATCCTCATAATGGTGCAATTCATTTCTAACCAAGGCAAAAGATAGGCATGAGACCTCAAACATTGCTACTTATGCACTTACAGAAGCCTTTCTTGAATCAGGTGAGGGATGTAAAAGGCAACAATTCCAAGTGGCCTTTGGCTTTCCTAGCTGTGTCTCTGCATGCTTGGACAGTGTCTCTATACAGAGAGGTTGTGGAGTCTCCATCCATGGAGAGAATCAAAACCCATCTGGATGCGGTCCTGGGCAACTGCTCTAGGTGGCCCTGCTTGAGCAGGGGGGTTTGGACAAGATGACCTCCAGAGGTCCCTGCCAACCTCAGTCAATCTGTGCCTCTGTGTGTGCACTTCAGAATGCATTACAAAAAAATGCCATCCTCTAAGAACAATGAGGTAGGAGATAAAATTTTTCATTTTTGATGTTCTGAACTACTACGTAACTTGTGTAACTTAGTAGTGATACAATAGTTCTTGCCCCAGGGGATATTCAGATGGGTATTTCCACACCTTATGACTAAATCTTGCAAAATACCATCATCAAACTTACAATGAAATTCTGCTTGTTCAAATTCAGGGCCATAAGTTAATAACACGGTACATTCTAATGTTGATTTCTGCGAGTCATTATTGTTAACATTTTTGAGATTTAAAGCATTTACATCAGTAAACTGAGGCTGCTGTTTACTACCTTTGTTAAACACTGTATGTTAGTGCAAACTTGACACACTATCACAAAAACATAACTCAAAAGTCAGTGAAAAATCTGCAATGCGCTGAGACCAACACAAGCAAACTGTTAATTTCTGAAATACCAATAGAAAAATTGCATTTCCGTTTTTAAATTATTCTACAAATCCCATTTAAGTGAGTAATAAGGGTGCTATAATAAACTCTTTCTGACTTGGTAAATCATACCATAACTTGTGCACACACTAAATGCTGACCAAATTCATTCAAAGCAATAATCACAAATTGCTTGGGGTTTCTATTCACTATTAACAGGCTTTAAATAAATGCCTATGAGATTCAGGAACAAAAGTTGGTTTTGAAACTTTCCTCCAAGGTTTTAATAAACTTAATGAGAAGGGGAAACTCTAAAAACCTCTAGAAACCTGAGTATTTTTCACTTGTAAAAGCTGAAACACTGAAAACATACACAGTTCTGCCACTGCAAATGCTTTTTAGTCATAACTAACTAGTCCTCTTTATTTCCAATGAACATAATATTCACACTACATTTATTATTTACCTCTGCAGCCCACATCCCTCATCACAGACATTCAGCCTTCAGATTCACAATTTTCTGCTGTGTTGATGCCAATTCTCCTGCCTTTAACCTGCTGGCAGCTCTGTATCCCCTCTCACACAGGAGGTCAGGACGAAATGAGAGCTGTAACCCAACATCACTCCATAAAACAACCTAACTCCTTCACTGGACCACACAGAGCTTCTCCTTAGAGACCAAAACCCACTGATCCATGCAAATGCAGCCCACCTAAATTAATGAGAGAATGGCTATTTCTCCCATCCTACGTACTGCTATAGAACGTAAGGAATTAGAACTTACATATTATGTCAGGGTTGAAAAGAAAACAGTCTTTTAGAATTACAGATTTTATTATTTTAAAATCTATGTTGATTAAGTTAGGTATGTGTAAACAACAGGGAAGAAACAAACACTTATGTCAACTGGTTCTTTGGTCCTCATGTTTTTAAGTGAATGCATCGCTGTAAGACAGCTTTTTCATTTATGTGAGAATCAACTGCCAGCCGCCTTACCCTTCCCTTAGAAAAAACTAATAGAAAATTTAGGCTATAAGAAAAGGACTTCTATTTCAAAGAGATGGTTGGTGAGCAGTAAAGCAGAAATGCAGGCCTTGATTCATTGATGTATTCACATTTCCAGCAAATACCTATTTGATAAGACCATTTCCTCACTCACAGTCACAGTACAGAAAACTTCCCCTATGAGTCACTGATTTATATTAGTATTAATTATTTTACCTGTAATAAACACGCAATGTCTGGATTTCTTCTTCTAATTTTTTGCACTGTTGAAGAGCAGCCTCTTTTTCTTGTTGCAAGGCTATCAAGTCTGCCTGCAAAACAATAAACATAATAAACGATTTATTCAGAATATCCGTATTGCTTTGAAAACATAACAATCCTTCGTGCATTCATTTCAGTCATGCTTTATTATAATTACATAGATAAATTTATACTGTTTTGTAATACCACCTATTTAATTCTTATGAAAAAATCTTTTCTTGTTCTAGCATTGCAATTTTTTCTAGGTTTTTTTTTTCCCAGCAGGATGATGTTTTGAACAGCTTCCCTCGTGTATATGGTAAACTTTTTGAATGGCTAAGGTTAGACCTCTTCAGTTCAGCCAAGTGTTTCTCAGCAAACATATTTCATATTGATATGATATTCCTATAGTGCAAAACTGTTGGCCAACATATAGAGAGTGAAGCAAGGCACTCAGCCACAAACTACCAATGTGCGACTCCTGGTCTGCACATGGCACTCTGGCTGTGAAGCACGGCTCTTGTGCTGGGAGCCACTGGCTGATGTTACTGGCGGGAGAGCTGCCGGATAACCTGCACCCTGAGCGGTGGCAGGCAATGAGCCAGTTGAGGCTGCTGAGACTGGCACCGCCAACTCACTCTGGGATCCGGGTTCATTCTCATCCAGGATCTGGTTTATCAGAGGGAATCCCGAAGAAACCACTGTCATCTCCCACCTGTGAACCCTCCCGGATGTTCCCCCTCATATTGTTTGTTCACACCATGCTGTGAAGGGCTTGTGACTTATGGCCATTATGGAAATTGCAGCATGTGGCTTGTAAGGTCAGGAAGGTAGCCAGCCTGGACACAGCCTTACAGTTAAAGAGGAGGTAGGAGAAATAAGTACTCATGTATATTTAATATGGCTCTATACCTTAATCACCATTAATTCTAAAATGTCCACTTTCAATAGCACTGCAGGACCCCCTTGAGGGCCCAGGTACTATATAAATTATCTTAAAATCAGCGGATGATTAATTATTGTAACAACAAATAAGACCCGGCTTGCACAGCAATTCTTTGACACATGAGCCTGAGCATTGGGCTGCTTTCCAATGTTTTTAATTCATGGTGTAAGTTATTAATTGTACAAATTGTAGAGTGCCAAACCGAGAGGCACATGTGTGAGAAACGCTGACTGTGGATTCTGCCAACTCTTCAGGACAGTATTGTGGAAAATTTTCTTGGTAAATTAAAGACCTGTTACATGAGCTACGAACACATGAAGGGAAATGCACAGAGTTCAGCTTCTAGCTCTGCCAGACTCATCGTATAAACATGAACAACTCTGTCTGTATGCCTCCAAATCTCTCTCCTAAAACAGGGCTCCCACTTGCTTCTCTTTCCTGTTTGTCTGTTAAGACTGCAAGTCTTCAAGGCAGGTGTTTTACTGTTTACTGTCAACTCCCAGTCATCTATGGGCAATTTATTCTGCTGGTTGATTAATCATGTCCTGGATACATGGCTGACTCCTGGCAAATTTTATTAAACACCACATTGCACAAATGAAGCTACACAATCACTTTCTGCACTGTGCTGCTCAGTGTGTCACGCTGTACCCAGGATTTTGCATTGCCAGTGCACAGGACCCACTGCTGTAAATGCTCCTGTAACAGACATTCATAAAAATTTAACAGGAAGTTCCCTGGAGAATAAAACCAAACTTTCTTACTATATGGCAGGTTCCTTCAGCTTTAAAAGCAGAAAGTGTTAATGTTTAACCTCTGAGTGACAGTGGTTTAGAGCTTCTGATACTGAAAACAATGTACTGGATGCTGGCAAGCCCTAAGTCCTGTCAGCAAGAGGTTAAAATCCTCTGCAGGTGAGCCTCTTGCCCAGTGCTGCTTGCTGCCTTGCAAGCAGAACTCACAGAACACAAGGATGTTAGCCAAACCAAGCTATTTTCTGTAATTACACTGTTCTGTAGGTGAAACAACATTCTTAAAAATTGGAAAACACGCTTGAATCAAAGTAGGTGGTTTGTTCTAGAGGCCAATAATTAACATCCTTGCCAATTTTCAGTGTACTGTGAAGTGTGATTGAAATGGTAGACTGGAAGGAAATGTTTGCAGCTGACACACCTACTCACAGAAAGATTAACGGCTAGTCTCTTTGGACAACTATCATAAAAAATACACCTTATGTTCCACTTGCTTTTCAGGACAAAAGTCAGAAGGCACTAGAGTCTGAAGACTCTTATTTATGTCAGTTTTTCAGCAGAGAAAACCGCACTGATTTGACTGGGTTTGCACCAGTAAAAATAACAGCAGAATCAGGTGCTCTGGATTTAAAAAAAAAAACTGAGGGGAACAGAAGCAGACATTTGCTAACCTCCTCAGTAGCATGTAGTGGGGCTGATACTAGGGAGCTGCATGAGACCAAGAAAAATTCAAGCACAGGAATTTTTGTGCACAGCATGCAGCCATGCAACAAAACGACCCATCATTCACAGGCCTGAAGAGTGGTAAACACAAATAAATGACTCAAATATCCTCCCAAGAGAGAGATGTCTGCCTTCACTAGAAGAAGGAAAGCAAAACAGTGCCCATCACAAACTTAAATTGCTAGCTAAAATAATGGTGCCTGCACTACTATAAAACATTTGGAAGACTCCTATAATGTATATTGAAATCCATCCATAGCGCACATGGCAAAAATCCTACATGAGCTCACCTCTAGTAATAACAATAGCTGCTCGGGAACTTTTTAACAAAATATTATTCCTTTGGAAATTGTCAAGCTGTGGAAATCAGAACTCTTCACAGAAATGGATCAGTTTTGATTAAATTTTTTTGGAAGGTAGGGTAAAGAAGGAGCAACAAGAAGAAAAAGAATGACACTCAGGTTCCTCTGGTGGAGGTTTTCCCTAAAAAGGTCAATTTAGAGGTGAGGTCAGTCACCACTTTGGTATAGGGGTCACCCTCAGTGAAGTTTCTGTTTAACCCTGAAAGCATATTCTGATCACTGGTATACGGTCTCTTTCTCACAATTCTGTTTTGCCCACAAGTTCCTACGCTTTTATATTTGGTTTAACATGGATAGATCCTTCCCCTTTCTCTGTCCCCCACCCCACTTTCCTGCAAAAGAGAATTCTTGTTTCTACACATCTCCCATTTTGCATTTTGGCAAACAGTTACTTGTTGAAAATTTAAATTTTCCAATTAAATCTAAAAGCTAATTGCTACATATCAAACAGAAAATAGCTAAATCTTGACTAAGAAAATCTTATTACTGATCCTCTTGCTGTTGTTTTTGTTTCAAAATATTTAAATGAACAATGCTATGTGTTTTCTTAACGCAAAGGCTGGAAAAATACAAGACTTAAGCAAAGCAAAACAGAGTGTAAAACTAGTTTTTATCTTTTACTAATTCCTCTAGGGCAACCATGAGCACCCTCAACTCTAATCTGAATCAAAGAGGTAGGAACACACAGCATCCTATGTTGTCCAGTTCCCTGTGGGTGAGAGATGGCTTTTATAATGCTTTTCAACATCCAACAGAAGGAAAAAAACCATTCAATGAACTTGAGTAATAAAGCTTCATAGCTTTATCTTTTTACTGATTTTTTTTCTCATGCATTTATAGAGAGCATATATATTTCCACCTATATATATATTTATAGAGAGCATGTATTTTTCCTTCTTTACATAGGCTAAACAAACACAACCTACTCTGTTACCTCTCAGTAAGTAGGCTCTCCATTCTCCTCATCAATCCAAACCGATCTCTCACCAGTACTCTGCTAGCAGTACATCCTAACTCCAGTGGAAACATCTTACCTGATACCTTCTTGCATCCCTTTTGCTCACAGTCACCCTCTGATATCTGTCTGTTCTCCTGCCCACTGGTATTACCCAGCTAACAGTGGAAATTCTTATTCATCCTGAAATGATGATACTTTGCACTTGGTAGCATTGAGTTCCACCCCACTGCTTTTATTTTTCCAGTACTTGAGGCCATTCCAATCTTTCTGCAAGATAGCTTGAACTTACTTTGTATTAATAATATCTCCATTTTGTATTAATAACATCTCCCAGCTCTGCGTCATCAAGCAGTTTCGTTGGTACACTGTTGCTCTTCATGCAAAAGGTTCTCAATGACAGTATTAAAGAAAACTGGTTCAGCACCAATTGGTGAGAAATTGGAAAGAAATTCCACTAGTGAAATCCTTGGACCTTTACGTTTCTCCTTTCAAAGCTGTTTGCTGTTGCCTTCCTGCTAACTAGTTCCTTATTGCCTTTGACTAATCCTTCATCTCCTTCATGGGTACATGACATTTTGCAGACAGACATGAGCTCAACATGCCCATCCTTCCAAACAAGAGATGCTAGGTGAACCCAGTTAACAGCAAGCAGCATTTCCCACATTAAGCTTGTGCCTGCTTGTAAAATAACAATATACACATTCTCCACTGTAATTAATAATTTTCCATATGGCACCACATATAAGCTTATGTGTCAGCTTATATTTAACAAGTTTCCTTGTCTAAATAACCAGTTATCATACCAAGGAAGAATTCTTGCATGATCTTACTTGGGTGAAAGTTGTACTTCAATCCACTGTTGATAGATCCATGCTTCAAAAACATTTTCCTTCCAGATTTACCCTGAAGCCTCACAATAAAGACTAACTGGTCTACAACTGTCAGAATTACGTTTTTTGCCTTTCTAAATACAGATGCTGCCTCTGCTAATTCCCTGTCCTATTACACTGTACACAGCCTCATAGGTTTTGTTAAAGAACCTTACTATCATTACTGCAATTTCAGGTACCAGCACTTTCAGAATTGGGGACAGAAACCATCCATTATCCCAGTCTGAGCACAATAATCAATTGAACAGCTATGATGTACTCCATTTGCATACATTCACTTTTCTTAACCCCTGTCCTCATAGTTGACATCATCATTGCCCAATGCTGAGAGAAAAAAAAATAAAATCACACACTTTCGGACCTAATCCGGATTATCCTTGATCTCCATGCCATTCTCAGAGTGGTGGCACGTTTCCTCTTTCCTTGTTCTCATTTCAGTCATTACACTATTGTTTGTTTTAATTTCCTTTCCAAGGGCCGATTTAGCTTAACCTCTGGCAATTTTCATTTGTCTCTATATCTCCTGTTTTCTAAGACATAACTTTCTTGCTTAATAAGTACTCTTCTTGTAGAAGAGTTATTCTTAATTTATTCTTATTGAGATTATAATTAACCCAACTCAAACTGACACCCTTCCCACCCAAAGCATTTTCCCCTGGCTTGACTGAGATACCCGTTAACCTGCAAGTATTCCTTAAGGCAGTAACAGTTGCTACCAGCAGCTTGCTTTATACTGAGCCAGAATATTCCTATGGATTAGAAGAAGGCTGGATGAGAAGTCTGGAGAGTCTCAAAGGTAATTTCTGCAATTTATGGACGCAATCATTTACATTTGGTAGAGCTGTGTAATGGGGAAGGATGGCAATAAGATGTCTTTCTGCTCCTTTGGTCCTATGTTATCTGGAGTGTGAAATGGAATCTAGCCACAAATGGACAACTGAGAATTGCCCCGATTTCTTGTGGGGCAGAAGTATGTTTCTGCTGATATTAGCAGGCTAGCTGGACAGTAAGAGGTCAGGTGTCTTCTCAGGGCAGCAGGAGACTGGGAGGGGGAACAAAGGTTTCTTTCATTCTGAATTAGAATGAATAAGCAAAAAAAAAAAAAAAAGACCTGGAAAAATGTTTTAAAACCATTGAAGGTGTATTTTTATTTCACACTATTTTTAATGCTTTTTACATTTTACACATCATGTCAATAAGAGAAGTACGTACCACATGATAGAGCAGGTCATGTTGTGACATATTATGACATCCAACTTCTAACCATTCTGTTATTTTTACATTAGCAGCTGCTACTTAGTGCAGATTACAACAGCTCATCTTATTTTCTATATCAAAGTGTCAACATATCAAACTGTTCCACCAACAACTGAAGCAGGTGATGCTTTGATCTAGAAAAGAATATAAGCACTTGTCTTATTAATTAGGGGATCAGAGGTTTTCAGGGTCAAGAAAAAGACTCCAGCTAACATGAGGGGACTGAAAATGCCTAGCACTCTAATCACACACTAAGTGATCTTGTTTTTCAAATCACAGTGCTAACGTGTCAAACTGTTTTATTACAATACAAACAGGGGACACATTGACCTAGAAAATTAGATAAAATGTTTCAACTTGCATTTAAGTATCAGCTGCCCTTGACGATTTTAAAAATGAAAAGTGAAAATTAGAACTGTATTCTAGTAGATGTTATAAATTATTGACACATCATGAAATACATAATTAACAATAACCAATCCAAATTTAAAATGTAAAATTAAAACGTCATGTTGAATTTTTGAAATTTGGAATGTAGTTTCAAATATTCATCAACTAACACTTCTGGGAGATAAACTTGAGTTGGAGAAATTTGGAATACTAACTGAAATCCTTAGAAATTCATGAAAAGTTGTTTCTCAACACATCATTTCCTAATGGAAATAGTTTTTACTGAACCTATCTTAACTTTGAGTAAATGCAGCCACTGTGTTACGGATCCCTGATGGATCTGAGCTGCTGTGGAGGATCAGTACAGGTAGGAAAACTACCCTGAAGAACCAGCTGAGGGTTGTTTGTGTGTGAATTTCAGAGTAACAGTGGCTGTGGTGGGAACTCTAACAGCCTTTAAGCTACATCTTCCCCCAACACATCGCCACAACCACACTGGGGTTGACATTCCCTCTGGGCACAAAGGAATGGGATCTCAACAGCAAACATGACCTTTATGAGTTTGCATCAGGATCAAACAATTAACCATAATAAGATTTTACTCTACAATCTAATACTATTGTTGGTCAGAATAAATATCAGTTAATTAAACTTTCTTTTTTTTTAATGAAAAGCATTGTTTCACTGGAACAATAATGCCCTGTCAAGATGCATTGGTTTAGATGGAAATATTTCTGAGGGATGTCAGGCAGAATTTCTGACAGACGAGAGAACTCCTCCCCAGCCATACGGTTAGGTTATTCATTTTGGGTGCAGAAACCTAATGTTGAGTCCCAGTCTCTTGCGATAACTCTGGACGTGGCAGACTCCCACCAGTGAGAATACTTCCCTGCTCTAAATTCATGTGAATTACCCATGTTTCTGGTGACTTCCATTGGTCTATGTCCTCTCTCCGCAACTGGCACAAATAATTTTTTATTAAATTGCTAAGTATGTGAAAAGCAGATACAGACAGAAGATGCATTGTGGGAAAGGATACTAACTTCACAGCCCAGCCATCAAAATGTTTGAGGGTGCCCAACTTGGATCAGGGAGCTGAGATCAGGGTTTTCACATATATGATGCAAGTGCATCAACACTGGCTTTTTGTCATGTATAGGTACATCTTTTTCAGTTACTTTACAAAGGATGTCTTAATGTTTTCTCTTATTGGAATAAAAAATGGTAACCCCGTACTCTCCCTTTTATTAAAAAATGGAAGTCATTTCCAAGAAGTGTTGTGCTGCAAGTCTACCTAATGACACTTTCCCCAACTCAGTCTTTATGCTATCCCTAATTTAATATTTTCAGGGAGCTTTTCAGAAGACTCGTAAAAGATGTTGCTCTCTGAGGTCCAGACTCTGTCTTCATCACAATAACAAATTCCCCCATAAGAATACATGACCATACCATATGAATATTGCTTGTATGGTCATTCATTTCTGAGAGGTCCTGTTCTGACTGGGATGACAGCAACAGGCCACAACAAATATTATGCAGACTGTGCAATCAGGGGGAAAAAAAAAAAAAAATCACCAAATAGCTTTTTACTGCTCTGTCAAAGAAAATGAAAGGATCCAATGGCATTTTTGCCCAGACTAGGTACATATCTGGTTCATTTTATTACAATAAGAGCAAACTTAATATCTACTAATTATCTTAAAGCAATACCAGTTTAACCTTTATGCCTGAGATGTGAATGCCTCATTCTTGTACTGCATGGTCACGTCACACTGGGAAGCACACTGTACCAGCAGTATTTGACAAGCAGTTTACTCCTTCACTTATTGATGTGCCCAAACGAGCACATATTACAGGCGGATTCAGTCCATTATCACATTATGCAAGAAAGTATCTATACAAGATGCTCATGATATTTTTCAGTGAGAATTAAGAATTTGCTCATCTAACCTTAGATACGATGTTGATACAAAGTTTTTCATCATCTGCAGTATTATTTTATACTATCCTATACTTCTTCCAAGCAATACATGGTATATCAAAATTGCAGGAAAAATTATCTATTCAAAGGACAATCCAAGGCATGTGATGACTGTGTGAGACTAATACATGGAACCATTTTATTGTAAAGAATGATTCATAGAGTGAGGAATACTAATTTGAAATTCTGCCCCTGTGAGGTTGACCCAAAACTGCAATTGACTTCCCAGGGTCAAGATTTCATTTATGGTTTCCATTTGAGTACATAGCTAAAAACCCCAGAGATACCATCATACATACCTACCATGTGCATACAGGTAACTACCTAAGGATACCACAAAGCTTATTTCATGTAAGATATAACCTTAGTGACAACAAAAAGACTCCTGAAAACTTTCAAGGATGACAGCTCCAAAATACACATTCATAGCTGGGTTGGGCTTTGCACATAAATAATGTAATGTGCAGAGATGCTGACCTTTTAGTAGGAGGGATTTTATTAAGAACACAAGCTGGAGGTGCTTTAAAATAGCAAGTAGTTAGATGTCCATATACAGATAGGTAGATACTTGTCTCACTACTAAACCATGGTGTACACTGTGAAAAGAAAATCAAAATAAAACAAACAAGAAAACTTTGTTTTAATAGAGAAGCAAAAAGCCATTCACAACAGTTATTTTTGCATAGTAGCTATGGCTTTACAATCTACATGAAAATAACAAAAGTAAGTTAATTCCTTTATGTCTCAGATTAAAGGCTGCTTACAGATGCTGGCATGTGAAAAGGGTACATTTCTCGACGTTCTGTAATTCAGGTTTGGCCTTGGTGACATCACATACTTCGTTTCTGATCTAAAAATCAGTTGGAAAAATGCAATTTCAAATAAATAATGGAAAGACATCAGCAATACAGAGAAACTTGTCTTATCTGATGGGAAAATAAAGCACATTGTTTTGGGCATGACATTTACTGTTTATCTGAGGAAGCCTTCTTATGTCCCCCTTCACGGCTGCATAGGTAACTGGACTAGAAACCAGACACATCCCTTCTAAGGCAGACCAGGTTATCAAATATAAGCTTAAAACAAAGAAGAAAAAGCCTCTCTGATTTACTTTAATAACAGGCATGTTTCCCTCAACTCTGAGAGACCTGACTTGCTTCACACGCACCATGAAGGCTATTATACTTTATAACAAGCTACTGGCAATCTCCTTAGGGGAAATCAAGAAGGAAATGACCGTGTAGGCTGGAGTGAAGTAGGCTGAAGAAGCCTTCCAGGTGGTGTCTGAGACCTACTGGCAGATTACTCTGGGAAAGCTTCAAATGTCAGCACCCACGACAAACCCATTGTCCACGAAAATGACTTTGGCCACTTTGGCCAAGTCAGTATCTGCCACAAACAGCAAGTCATCAGCACAGGATCCAAAAGGTAGTGTTGTAATGTTGTCTCAGAAGCTTTGCGGAAACAAAGACCCTATTCAATAAAAACAACGTTCCCCTCAGCCCCAAAAGTGTCCTATCCAGTTCAGGGCGGAACTGAACTGGCAGAAGGACAGAAGAAAGTTCGTGTTACAGCCAGACACGTTTTATCTGTGCTGCAGCCAGAAACCATGTGCACTTTCAGGGCTCTCCGTCTGGTACATTTTCAGGCTCTGCTAACAGACTACAGCAGTCACCTTTCTTGCTAAAAAGAACCAGCCAGAAACCATGCTCTGGCCTTGAGATCTACTGGCATGACCTGCCTTGTGTTACCATGTCAAAAGCTCTCTTCCGTCCACTCCTAAAAGGAAGGGCTGCTAACACCAGATTGTCTAAGGGGAATAGGCCCTGGTACACAGTATTTTCAAAGGCATTGTCCAGGAGAGTGTGTTAAAACCATGCCAGGGAGCTTTCTAACAAAAAGTATAGATGATTGCATGTCACTGTGCAAGCCCATGCCCTCATCCTATTTTAGTTACTAGAGCAGGTACAGATAACTGGTCTTGTCAACTGACAAGGGCTTAATAAACTTGACCAAGATTGATAAACCTGACTTATACATGAGTTTGACTGACAATTTGCTTCTCTCGCTCCCAGTAAGCTGGTGAGGCACTCTTGATTGTTTCAACAGGTGCCACTCACACCTCCATTCCAAGGACGTAGGGGTAATTCTTGCTTGGGTAAAATTTTCTAACCTCACTTCACTTCCCTACCTCTATTGCAGACTCCCCCTTATAGTAAAGTCCTTGGCTTTGACATTTGACCAGTCATCAACCATGCCTTTCCATTGCCATTTGGACTTCGTTACCCTTTGGCTTCCCTGTTATGAGACATGCACTTATTACAGTTCCTTACCCCTGATTTCAGCATGACGCCTGTCCAATTGAGACACTTAGTCCAACTGAGACACTCTGCAATGTTTCACAAGTTTCTTTTCCGTAAGAAAATACGTACATTGAAATCATTCATGCTTCATAAAAGGGGCACAAAAAAGCATGCAAGGCAGTAACTTGAGCAAAAAAGGAGTTAACAATTTACGGTCCAAAGCTTATAACTGATGCTGAGTGATAACATACTCCAAATTATAACCTTTCACGCAAAGAGACAGAATGACTGTTACCTCTTGACAGACAGTACTTCTGCAGAAGGCAGCAGTGTCTAATCCCACTATCAGAATTAAACTACAAATCTTTCATAAAAGCCATGAGTCTGTACAGGATTATAAAAATGAATTGTCCCAATGACTTCAGTGGGACTGCTTCAATCCATAAGTCTTCCAGGATTTGGAAGGAAACGCAGGGAAAAGCTTGACTTAATATTTAGTACTTCAACTTGTGGTCTTCACCTTAGGGAAAATGAATTACTAGCAGGTATACACACTCATATTTATCTGATATTTTCGTACACACAGAAACCCAGAATCAAAGTGCTGAGTTCAACAGCAACTGCTACACTTAAGAAAAGAATAAATCATTCATTATTGAATAATGAATAAATTGAGGGCTGCTGCAGGCTTCACTACCTTGAGCCACTTGTGCAACTGGGGTGACCGTGAATTTCTGAGATGTGAACAAGCTACCATCATGTCTCCTGTGATGAGAGGATCCTCAACAGGTAATTTAAAACAGCTTCACTCTCAATCTGTGCAATTCTACATGTGTAAAAGGGATCAGTCATACTGAGTCTGAAGAGCTGGTGCTGATTTTGACCAGAACAACTCCCTGAATCTTGCTTTCTCCACAATCTTACTGCAATGGTTTTCCACCCAAGTAGAACTCAGACTAAGGATTTAAGATTAAAGTAAGAAAAGCAAATAGAGGTGTTTGTGAGAACATACATTTAAGTCTTTATAGGAACCATCTGCCTGATGGAAAAGGTACAGGAGAGTATTCAATAGATGGCACCTTCCTATTGAGTCAGCAGGGGATGGATGCCTCCATGGATTGTTATGGACTCTATACTGTTGGATGAGATCTGTTGATATAGATGAGTTATCTTCACTCAGGACTCAAAAGTATGTTCTGATACTAAAGATTTCCTTTCCTTTCTGCTAAAAATCTATTTACTAGATTTTATATGAGGTGATCATATTTTCCCCTATTGCATATCTGTTCAATTAGATTGTGTTAGATCTTTGCCTTGGGCAAAAGCATTCTTTTCACTTCCTACCTAAATTTTAGTGCATTGTTGCAGAACACGTTTAAATTTCTGTTGCAGCTCACTCAGACTCAACTACATTTCAACTGGGAAAAAAGGTAGTTGCTGCATATCCGATAATTCTTGTAATCTTCAGAGGAAGGAAGAGGAAGGGAATGAGAAGAGTGATACGCTACCCACAGTCATTTTCTTTAAAATCATAACTTGCAAAATGAAACAACCCACTGAAAAGATAAACATTTTTGTCAACGATCAAATGCTCCAGCAATTTCCCACATTATAATCTAATGCAGAAGGTGTATTTCTTTCCTCTTATGTGTGCAAGACAAAAGAAACTGTTTCAATCACCAAAGAATATTGTGTACAAAAATCACATCCTGATAAACCGACAGTAAACACTTCTCTATGTTACTATCTTACACTTAGAATTTTAGCTAATTCTTTTGTTTTTATTTGTTCAAAGCATATCTTATACTTTTTCACTGCACCTATTATACATTTCTTCACTTGAACACCTGTTGAACTAAACTTGTCTTGCCAGAATATTTTAAATTATGCAATCTATATTCTGTCAATGGCAAGCACTTGGGTAGAATTTCTTATATACCTTTCAACATACCCAGCAGACAATTAAGAACTCAGTGTACAGAAATATTTGCCAACTGAAATGTTACTGAGACAAGTTTAATCAAGTGATCTTGACTAACTTTTAGCAAAGAATCACAATTTTTTCCATCATCAGTTTACTGCTTCAAGATACCACTTTAAAAGCTATTTCTTAGAAATTTGTATTGACTCAGTCATTTCCACAATCTGCAATACATGCTTGACTTGCGTAATACTTCAGGCAATAGTTCCATTAATACTTGAACACTTTCTTCTCATGAGTAGCATAATGAATGCCAAATTTGTCTCCAGCTTTTGAGAAAATTTGGTTTTGCAGGGAAAATCCTGACCCACTGAAGTCAACAGAAGTTCATTGTTGACTTCAATGGGATTAACATTTCCCTGTATTTGTATACATGCATTCTCTCTATTTAGTGATGAGTATTCCAATTATATGTGTGCTGTACACAGGGATAACACACAGAATCAGTCTAGTTAAGAGAAATGCCTTGTGTTTGCTGACTGATACTACAAATGTAGATATTTAGACAAGCGTTGTGCAGAACCCTCTCCAATTCTGCAATGATAAAATGGTGAGAGATTTGTGCTGTGCATGGTGCCACCTGGCATTTACTTTTAAACTGACCAATGTACGCAGGTTTTATCAGAGGAAGGAAAAAACACTGTCTGTGCAACAAATTTTGCGAAGGATCTGAACAGCAGTAATAAAATTCTTCACATAACCACCACTTTCAGAATGATGACACCTTTTTTAGGAAGGGGTGCAGGGCTATTAAACTCATGCACAAACAGAGAAACCCATTACTTTCTTTTGGAGACTGCTGTATTGGCAGCCTTATTGCGTAGGCATACTGCTGGATTGTAGCTGTTGTATGAAACTCCACAAAATGCTTTTGATCCATTTTATCTTGCAACTTAGCAAAGAAATGTTGCAATAAGAAACACCAACAAAGATCTGAAAAACTTAAGCTCTGGATTACCATATTGTGTTCTCCTGCCATTCAATGTGTCAGACAAAGGCAGTGGTGTTCAAAGTAGAAAAAGAAAAAGAAAAAGAAAAAAGAAACTGGTCACAGAAAGTGCAGAGCACAGAGTAAATAATATTCCTCCACATCCCTACTCTTTCATAGATTTGTTGTTAAAAGAGTTGCAGCAATTAGGCTTTTGTTAATTACCAGCTGTTGAAACAGATGTGTTGACTGTCCTTATTAGCCAACAGCTGGGACAGGAGAACAATTGATGCTCTCTAAAACCAACAGCCAGCTGCTTTGCAGTAATTATCTCCTATCGATAATACAGGTGATAAAGGCAGCAAAAAGATTATGAGCTTCAATAACTGAGGTATTGTTATTGAATATCACTGGAATTTACGGTTAATTTTAGAAAATGAGGAGAACGGTAAGTTGCTACGTCTGCTTCCTATCTGCACTGTGTCAAGGTCAAGCAATATGCAAATAATAGGGGAAATACAACCAGAAAAAAAACCCCACAACTTTTTTTTTTTTTTTTTTTTTAACCCTCTTACTATATTTCAAATGTCTTGCTGAGCTTTAAGGAATGCTTTCTCTTTCAGGTGACTAAGACTACAATGTCATCCGTCTTTAATTCAGTTTCCCCATATGCCTTTCCTTGTATTCAATTTTACCATAAATGACATTTTGGAATGTGCAGAAAGTTATTCCTACCTGTTGGGAAATTTTATTATACAATATGTAGTAAGATATGATAAACAAATGATTAAAGAGGGGGGCCATCCCTCTAGAGAGTTAGGTTCTAGTCTCTGGCATGCCATGAATTCTTAAGGAAATTCACTTCACTTCTTGGAATTCAGTTTCCCTAGCACTAAAATGGAAGAAGTATGTTTATCTTGATCAATCACTTTGCGATTGATGACTTTAACATACTATTTAAATGCAAAGTAATGCTTGCATAATACATTACAGTAACAAGAAAAAAAAGTATGATTTTCTAGCATTGATATATGTCAAATGTTAAAAAATTTCTTTCTATAAAAAATTCTTTTAGAAGCATGGGGCCAAACTTCCATGAATGGGAGCCACAAGCGTAACTGCTATCTAAATGGAATATATCAACACAGGTAGTCAGATGGTTTGTATTTACTATTGCTCCTGCTTTGATTTATATTTTCTCATCTCCATACCCTATTAAAGTGCATTAAAAGAAAAGAAAGCAGAGATTTTAAACCATTTCTATTAGCTGCTCAGTTCATCTCAAGCCAACAAAAGACATGTCTACAAGAATCTACAACCATGTCTATTCACTAATTAGTCTGCACTTAAAGACACTGCCTTACTGAAAACAAGGATTAAGGCTGGTTGAATACTCTCCCTTTCATAGACCTCCCTTATGTCTCTGTTGGGTCATCATAAGCAGCTTGTTCTCTGAGCTTTAAGTAGGGAAGCTTGACAATCAGTTCTGGGCTCATCAGTAGGCACTGGGACAATTAACAGGAGCTACCAACGTTTTAAGGGACATGTAAAGAAATCAACTAGCCAAAAATTTTCAACAACAGGGATAGGTAAAAATGTGTCGTACTCCCATGGCAGCTATCTTTTAAGAAAGATACACTGCAGGATACATTATTTTTTATTTTGAAATAAAGCAAAACAATGTACTTCTCTGTTCCCAATTCAGATTCAAAAGAAAAAAACATGTCATTACAGCAAGAAAATTGACATGGATCCTTGTACACACATCCTCACATCTATTAACAGGAATCCACAGCATGCTATAAAAGAAACAGAGAACTTGAGCCTAGTTGTCAGTTTTCTACTTTTGGAAGAATGCTAAAAAACATGGGAAAAGGGAAGGAGAAAGAATGGTTTTAAGCAATGGCTTTTCATTTGCTTTTACTTCTTTCCTTATTTCTCCAGCAGCTGCTCTCTACCCTTGCAGTGTTTTCAGGCCATTATACTGGCTTTTCCCCTGGAAGGCAAAACTTGGCTCTTTGCCTTTTGTTTGTCATCCATGAAAGGGTTGGGGCGGTGGAGTTGGGGAGAGGGGGAAAGTGGTTTAATTTTGGTCTCACTCTGCTTTTGTCTACCAACAGAAAGTTAACATTTAGACTGTGCCAACGAGGAACTCATTTGAGCAATGGACAGTACAGGGCTCCTGTGCCTTAGGAAGAGATCTGAAGGAAGGTTTGTATCCAATGTGGAAAGATATTAACTAAATTCAGGATAGAAATCAGGAAATTCTTCAGAGCTGTTGTTCTGCATGGGTTTCCATGGCAGAAACTACCACAAAGCAAGCAGGAACTTGAAGCCTTGAAGAAGAAAGTGACGGTGAACATTGTTTCACCTTGGCCAAGACATGCTCTAGGAAACTTTCAAACTGCACGTATGCAGCAAGGGCCTCCACTGTCTAAATCCTACAGTTGGGATGACCAGTTCAAGCCTGTGAATTGGTGACAACTGGAGGTGTATCTCTGCAGAATTAACCACCAGCCCCTACTCTAAGAGCAGAAAAGCACCCTAGGGTGTGTACTGCGTGGCCACTGGCATGCTGTCAGATAGCTGAAAGCACCTGGACTTTGGTCTCGTGTCTTGCAACAGTCACAGTCTGGTAACACACAGCTTCACCGGACTCACCATCTAATTACAGCAACACTTCCCAGATGAAAAACAGACCTAAGAAGATCTGAATTAACACATGAATCAGACACATTCTGTTGCTGAGCCCCTCGTGAACCTCTACTGCACCACGGCTACAGCAAATCTGTCCCAGTGAATTTAATCCAATATATTTCAATGTCTTGGTATCTACCTTGCTAACAAAACCTACTGTACATAACCTGGAACCAACACACAGTGCATTTCCCTTTGTATTTTGTTTTCAAATAAAACATCTAGAGACAGCACAGGCCAGCTCCCTGAGAATGTAAAGTTGAAGACTGCTGCACAGAACAAAACTTTTCTGGTATCTCATAAAATCTTTTTAAATGTGACAACCAAGCGCTCAAGAAAATTCACCTGGCAACAGCTGCATTGAAACAAAGTTACTGCAGCAACAAGTAACGTCACGGTGTTAATAATTGACATGGAAAGAATGAAAAGGTGAGCAAGGGATAAAGAGGACAAAGGAAAGATTTCAGTATAAACTTCTGCTGGTAAGTAATCAATCAAAATTAAGATTGAAAGAGTTGGTATGAACTTTATATTGAAAACTGAAGTGCGTTTGATATCTTGGACTGCTAAATGGGGCTTGTAAAACGCCATTTTCTGCAGCCTGATTTGCGAAATTTGACAAACAAATGCCCCACTGATTTGAATCTACTTTCATTCAATTCCCCCAAGAAACGAAAGCAAACCCAGGAACAGTGGCTTCTCACATTTGCTGTATGCAGGAAAAGCGCCATGCGATTCCTGGTTCTGCAGGTTAAGGCAGGAATTAGCAATGTAATAGCAATGAATGTGTTTCTCAATTTACATAATCTAACAAAAGACCACTCCCCTTGGAGGGAGGAACTACATCCTAGAGATACTGTTTAGAAGAAGCTGTTTCGGATGACTAAATTATCAACAGCCTCGGGTGAAATGGACTGCTATCTTAATATCCACCACTACTACTGCTAGAGGTCAAAGCAGCAGGAAAAACTTTCAAAAATACAAGTTAAAGTTAAATATTAAGAAATCAAGATTTGTTTCCTCAAATCACGTTTCTTCTGTATTCCATAATATGACCGACTTTTGATTTTTATATTAAAAACTATAAATGATCACTATTTCATTTATACCAACATTGCTTTGCCCTTTGCCCAGAATCCTGGCAGCTGGTAAAATTTAACTGTTTTCTACAAAAGATATTCCCTAAATTTAATTCAAGTATCAGAGTTAATAAAACAAATAACTCATACACTAATATCCAATACTCCAAAAGAGTGTACTTAAAAAATTAAGGAATTCGCAAGTTCAGCCCCAAAAGATATTGTTTTTCAGTGAAGTTGGTAGCCAGCCTCAGTTCATGATTTGTGAAGATACACTGAAGCCCCACCATTTCTCAAAGATGGAAATCCAGCTATGCTGCACCTCTTGAGGGGAAAGAAAGTACTAATTCATACCAGCTCTTAGGGATATATTAACAGCAGCTGAATGGAGATGCCATCAAGAGGCCATGGTTTTTCAAAATATCAAATAAAATCTTCTAGCAAATAGTTAGTGATAACTTATGAAATGTAAATAATTAAAGATGAACTGTAACTGTCAAAATTATGTCATAGGAATATTTACAGTTCACTGGACTTAATTACTCAGTGCCCAACGTTGAAGTCAATAAAAGCTGTCACAGTAAGTTCAGTAGGGGCGAGGGGTTTCTTTCTGGTCTAGTCACTAACAAGTTGTCACTGTTGGCAAGAATTAATGAACTTCTTATTTCCTACAAAGATTAATCAATTTTTCAGGCTTCAAGAAAATGATACTTCTACAGTCAAAGAAGCATTATTGAATACTCAGACTGTCTGCTGAGGCTTCATGGTGTGACACAAATTTAAAATACAACATATTATAAAACTTAGATTTCTTTTTAATTTACTGCACTGTGGTATTCTGAAAAATTCTGAGAACTTTATCCAGCATCTAGGTGATATATAACCTTCCACAAAAAGTCTTACTTTTTACATCAACCAGACTGCAGTTGAACTGCCAGTTTCTCTGAAAATGAGCCCTTTTATATAAAACAAAATTTCTACCTCTCTAGATAAACTGCTAGCTCAGAGTCCGTAATCAGCAATGGTTTTTCAACTCTAGGTAACCACTCCTTTGACTGAGTTACTAGCTAACCCCTTTGCTTGTCCTACTCTCTTAAAAAATCTTTATTTTACAGATATATTGTTTTAAAGGATTTTTTTGTAACCCTCCTTATACTATATTTTGGAGAACTATGGTCAGGAATAATTGCTTCCTAGTAGCTACAGATATCACCAATTATTGTAATTTAGCATTTAGGTTGAAATATTTGTTGCTACAAACACTGAAACTAACTGCTGGTATCTACAATAAACTTCACAGCTCAGTAAAAAAAACACATTAAGTATATATTGATTGACAAATGCAAAGTGTATTCGATAATAAAAGTATCTTGCTATCTCATTATTGCTGCACTGAACCAAATTATTACTTTAAGAAAATATAACTTTCCAAAAGTTTGTAAGAAAATACAGTACTTTAACCATTCATAATCTTTCCTACAGCATAATCGTAACATACACATTTTGCAGTTGTTATTCCACAGGAAGAAAGTAAGTAACACTACTAAGGAACACAGATTAAATCAAGAGTATTGACTAGAAAAATCTCCTATGCCAACACACATTTTAGAAGTTTAATTTTATGAAGAACATTTTGTTAGGAAGGTAAGTAATGGCTTTACACTTAATATCTTTACATACAAGAAAGGGAAGGACAATGCTAGGGAACCTGTCTCAAGGTTAGCCTAATCTCCTAAACAATGTATCTTAAAAAAGTAGATATCATTAGCAACTGATTAAGGGACAAAAATAAACATACCCCTGGATTTCCAGGGGACACATCTTTACCCTGTTTCACTATAAACAATGAAGGACAAAAGTCAGACAACCTCTCACTGTTCAATGCGTTATCAAGCTTTTGACAGAAGCCCATTGAACACACCATGTCTTGAGAAGTTCTTGGCTCATTCGAAGGGGAAGGAGTCGCTCTTTATCAACCAGAGTCACTTCCATATCATTGCTATACGTATAACACGTTTACTGAGATGATCTGGGGGACAGGACTACTAGCTCTCATTAGTGACTAACAAAGCAAATTAAGACCTGATCCAAATTCTGTAGCTCAATCCAGAAATGCAACTTTAACACACCTGAGGCTTGTTTTAAGATTTATTTTGGAGTACTGTAACTAGAGGAGAAACACAGTATTATGTACAGCTACACGTTAACACTGTATATATATGGGTGTATAGGGCCACACATATCTGCACCCATCTGTGAGTGTACCTTTCCACACAGACCTCTGTGTATAATTATACACACAAATACTACTCACAGAGAAATGATGCCATTTATCTCCCCTACCTTCAGCCACCTACAGTTTAAGTGAACCAGGCACTTCCAAAAACATTTCACCTATCTTCTGCATTTATCTTTAGGGAAGAAGAACTGCCTTGTGGTGATATGCCCCCCTCTTTGTGTTGACTATAAATGGAGCCCCGACAAATGGCAGCTAAAGCTGGGTGACTGAACCTCTTCCTTGGCAGGACATTAGTAAGGTCATGAAGTGAAGTACATAGATATTAGGAAATGCCAGAGGTAAGGTTACCAGTATACATGCATCGTAATGCTACTTTTAACTGCACGATCATTTTATTTCCAGATTTCTTTCTAACTGTTGCACGGGGTGGACCTATACCTGGGCATGAATTATCCCTGCCCAGTGAAAAAGCCTGTTACCTGTTTATTCCTGTTTCTTTTGTTGCAGCCATTGGAATGGGACTGCACTAAGACAGCAAATATGCTTCATATTTAACAGAGCTGAATGTTGCTCAGCAGTTGCGGAATCTATCTGTCCTTTGGTCAAGGCACCTTAGTATGAATTAACTGAAAGTTTTCAGAGGGATTCATAGTATGTTGCTCATTTTCTGACTGTGCAAGATAAATCCCTCATGTCTAATCTGCAGAAGTACCGTGCACTCACAGCTGCAGCTGAAGTCAATGGCAGACAGAACATAAATGCTATATAATGCCTCCACATCAGACCTCAGATGAAATTACTGATGGCTTCAAGTGCACTGAAAACAATTAAGAGGAAAATTAAAATGTAAGTGGCTATCCACAGTTATCACAAGTGAGAAAATTTATTTCCAGCATTTTCTGCCTGGCATCCATGACTGAAAAGAAGCAGATTTCGATCCGTGAAACAGCACATCAGTGAAAGAAGGGACTGTATGAACAGGACAGCCTACACCACACAAGTAGGAGGCTAATCTTCTCAGTTGGAAACTAGCTGGAGCAGCCAGGATATTAAATCAGCAACACAAGGGGAGGTTATTTGGAAGGCAAATGAGGTACATGCTCAAATTCAGCACCTAACGAGCCAGTTGAACCAATGTGGCAAAGAATATAATGAAAAGAATCTCTTCAATTGTTTATGTATTGATCCTAGGAATCTGGGTAAGCAGCAAGAGGAAACTCTCCTTGATGGGAATAAATTTTATATAACCAGCATTACCAAAACCTGGTGGACAACTGGCATGTTAAAATCTCTGATTAACAGGAAGGATAAGACAGGCAGTAAGAGAACAGGATACCTTAAGAAAACCCCCATGCCATTATTCCTTTTAGAGTGACCAGTAACACAGGACCACAGCCCTTGAATACATAGAGGTCAATATGCTAACTAACATATCTTACGACAGACTTGCTGGTCAGCAAATTAACTAGTGCACAGGACAAGTTTTTCTTCAGCACTTATCTATAATCGTTAGAAAGGAAAATAATGATGCTATAAGGGACTTCAGTTTAAGACATGTATTCTGGGAGTCTTGTGCGGACAATCGTAAACTACTACTACACACTTTCAAAAACCATATATTTTTTATGGGCATGAGGTAAACAATCTCGTTATAACACAAGAGATGTTAGTCACTGTACTGGAGATTGATAAATACTTAGAGATAAGTGATAATAAACCGATTGAATTCCACATGGGAAAAAACAACTAGAATTTTTACATGCACAGAAACACTCAAATGAGTGTACAAAGTACTTCAAAATTGGGAGAAAAAAGGATAGAAGAATATGATAGAAAACTGGGGAGTCCTTTAAGGGTGGCTATAAAAAAATATCTGACCTTACAACCAAGCGAAAGTAGAACTCCTTTTTCACGTAGAAAGTAAATAAAGCAAACGTATGATAAAAAGTCACAAAACTACAGAGGAAAAAAGTACAAAAAAGTACATCCTAAAAGGTAGAAGTTCTGAAGTGATGCCAATCGATAAGAGTAGCTAAAGGCATCAGAGAAAAATGCATCATTGGCAGGACTACAGATAATGAGGATATCTGATTATGAGACGAACCGTGAATGTGTAAGCCCATTCTAAGTTTGGAATACCTATACCATAAACTGTAATGCAAAAAAAACCCAGGAATGTTCAGTATATAAGTTGGTCTGTCTTCGGAAAAGCCAGGATGATATAGTTACAGTTTATGTAGAATTAATAAGCACTTTTCAGTTTATTAGAAATCAAGGAGGGACAAGTTTTACATTTACAGATTCAGACAATTTTCACTTTAGGTGTTGTAGGGTTGTTAGAGAAGATCCTTGTTAATCAATCTTAAAATACTAGGACATTCCCAAAGACTGGAAGAGCACCAATAACGTGTCAATATTAAAAAAAAAAAAAAAAAAAAAGAAGACTAGTGGGATTAAAACTGAGCCAAGTGAGTGAAAACGCTGCATTCAATTAATACAGATTTTAATGAAGGAATATAATTACTCCCAGTCAACACTTTTTTGTGTAAAATAGGTCTTGCCAAACAAATCTGATTTCCTTCTTTGATGAGATTAGAAGTGGATGTTGTACAGAGATTTTTTAGGCTTTGACTTGTCATATATAACAGACTGATAAAAACCAAAAATCACTACGCACCATCAAGAAAAAACTTAAGTGGGTTCAGAATGGGCTGACAGTTAAAAAACCACTAAACCCTCATGTTCCAAAAGGCAATTGTCACTGAGTAAATACTAGAATACTAGTAAGGTTGCACAGGTGTCAGTACTGGGCATACTCTTACTCAACATATCCTTCCAGGTAGACACGGCTAGTAATGTTCATGAACAGGCAAGAAAGTAGGTAAACAATCATGACGAAACAATGTTCTGGGCCACCTGGTATCTAGGCGTATTCAAATCAAGTGTATTTTAATAAAACCAAATGCAAAACTCTCAGCCTATGAACAGCAAACACAGCCTATGCTTACAGAAAGGGTAACCATATTCTGAAAAGCACTGACTCTGAAAAAGATCTGGGACTTCAATACAAAGTGACAGCATAATGCTGTGGAAAAACTGGGAAAATACAATCTTTTGGTGTATACACAATAAAGTCCACGAAGGAATTAAGGTGATTTTTCTTTACATATGACACTGACAAACAAAGATATAAAAACGTATATGCATCTGTGTCCATATTCTAAAACAAAAGGACGTTAAAAACCCAGAGAAGATGCAGAAAAGAGCCATAACAGTAATGCAAGCACTAGAGAAAAAAGCATATAGTGAAAGAGCTTATTCTGTTCAGATTATAAAAAAGCCTGAGGATATGCCTACTCAGTAAAGATCTACAGAGATACATGTGCTAATTCTGGACAAGGTAAATCAAGTACCAGGAACGGAACAGTTTTGTCTTGCTACTGATTCTCATTGTCCCTTGATAAACGGACAGAAAATACAGGATATGAAAGAATTTTTAATCTAGTTGAGTAAGGGTAACTTGAATCACTGGAACAAACTATCAAAGGGAAATGGTGGTCTCCCCACCTCTTGGAATTTTTACATCAGACCTAGATACCTTTCTGGAAAGCAGGTTTAAACAAACATAAATTTCTGGGCCCAATACAGGGACAACTGGTGAAATCAATGGTCTGTGATATTCAGAAGACCGAGTAAATTACATAAAAATATCTTCTGGGTTTGGCTTAAGTTCTAGGAATTTATGAACAATAAATATTCTAAAAGGTAAAGTCTTGTACATCTCAAACAGGCATGCAAAATTTGTGGGTACTTCTGACCTTAATTTCTTCATGCCTTGGTTTGCCCATGAAGCATGAAGAAAACACTCCAGCAAGAATACATTAAATCATTGTTTATTAAACCTTTGGTTCTTATAACATTGAATACTACAGAAGATCCCCATGATGGTTACTCAAAATTCTGTTTTCAGGGAAAGGTTTGAACAGTATCCAGTAAACAAGGGATTGGCACACATAATGAACAAAGAAGATAAAAAAATATATTGATTGGCTGTTCTCTGGATACTGTGTGGAGCAGGAATGCTGTGAAATAAAGCACACATGGTCCTGTAATGAAAAATGTTAACATACTGTTTCAGGGGAAAGGGGAGTAAATGAAGATGCTCGCTTCAGAAATGCCAGAACTGAGGTTAACTCTTGATTAACTGGCTACTTCAGTGTAGCTTTTTGAAATGTACAGCAAATAACACTGTACAGTTGGGCACATACACAGTACTCATAATTATTGTCTAAATAACCTGCCTTCCTGAAAGGACAAATGTTCTGATGAATAACTTTGCTGAAAGCAAGACCATTTGCTTGCCCTATCATGCACTCCTTAAATCCCCTGCAATTTGTCAACTTTGAATGCAATACTTCTCCAGGGGCTACCAATGAGCTTTTCACATCTTGCTCATGTCATCCATTTTCCGCTTGATTAGTGGGGACCTGAAGTAATCTTTCTGCTTCACAGAACAACTAAAGCCAACATACAGGAAAATACCAGTATCTTAGGTACAGCTCTTAGCATGGGACAAAAGTCTTTGGGGATGTTCAGGCTCTTGTTGGCCCAATGAAGTGGCTGAGACAGATGAGGAAGAAACAAACACCCAGGCTGAAAAAAGGAAGGATAAGTTAGGAAAACAATGAGGGAAGACAAAAGAAAACATTTTTGAGAATGTGGAATAGAAGAAAGTGGCATGATGTTGAAGTATGATGTAAGATGTGAGAAGAGAGAATCAATAACTTGTATGGAAACATGGAAGAGAAGAATGCAAAGCTCAATGTACTTTTCAGAGGTAGGTCAAAAGATAGAAGGAGCAGAATATAATATGAGAATAAAAATAGAGATAAAGATTTTTTCACAGCCCATTTTCTTTTAGGTGACAAGATTTCTGTGATTTTTTTATATTTAGTTTTTTTGGATTTCTGTGATTTTTTTATATTTAGTTTTTTTGAACCTTTCTGTTTTAAAGTACTTGCGTAAATGACATGTATCTAAAAAGTTTTTAATATTGAAATATTAAATAGATTATTCCTCTAAAGAGAAGTAAGTGAAATTACCCTAGTATCTGAAAACAAGACTCACTTCTCTTTGACTTTGTTAAATACACAAAAAAAAAAAATATATTTTTTTCCAAGTCAGAAATGCCACTGAATAAATCTTCGACCATAAATGTGAATGAGTTTAAAACTATGAGAGGTGCTTTTGGTGCCAGTATCTTTTCAACATCATCTTAATTCAAGTACCATCTCTTTTAATCTTCACTACTCCCCCCAAAACTGCCAGAGATCAGTTGGTGTTCATGCTATTAAAAACTAATGAAAGGCGTAGACTTTAATTTGATAAGTTAAAACCCCTTCAAGGCTTAATGTCATCACTTGAAATGTAGCATAAAAAGAGCAACAGAAAGAAACGATTGACGCTCTTCCCCATGGCTGTACTACTCTTGATAGATTTAAAATTTGCAATTCTGCTACTAGATGCAGTATTTTGATATATAAAAGAAAAAAAAAGAAAGAAAATAGTGTATATTGACATTAAAATATTTGTAATTCCTTGGACAAAAGGATCTCTTTAAAAAACAGTATAAAAATCAAGTAAGTTCTTCTGTAGCAGCAATACAAATGAAGCCCTGTCTGATACTGATCTTTACCCCCTCTCTCTCTTACACTTTCCTCCTACCACCTTTCCTCACAATAACAACCTCATATTCCTTCCAATGTCCTCATAAAATTAATGGATACTACCTATATCCTTTATAGCTTTCTACTACAATACCTTCAGCTCACTCTACTCAACTTTTTTGGTCCATCATTTGGACAGTAGTGACATCCTGTTGTGCAGCTGTCTCCTGCTAAACAGTAATGGCTACTGATAAAGTTGTCCTCGACTTTTCCTTGAGTGCGACATTAGGAGTTTAATGAAAATTGGCAAATAAGTAGAAGAGAGAAGCCCTGTTAGGGATCCAACCATTATTATTCTGTCAGATTTGGTTGAAAGCAGCTAAAAATCAGAAGGTGAAAACAAAGACTGCATAATCATATATCCCTTATTTTCCTAGGGAAACGAGGCTAAAAAAAAATGCTCGCTAGATACCTCTTGCAAAACCCTTTCTCTTTTTTTCCCATATTAAAATTAAAGTACATTCTCACACAGTGTTCTCTTGAGAAATCATTTCTATCCAGAAGAGACTGTGATCTAAAGACCACAGAGGGTTTCCAGTCACATTGGTACGCAGGAAAAGAACAGAACAATGAAAGGTCATCAAGAAGATGAAGATGAGCCTCATATTTGCAAACCAGAAAATTTTTAAACAGTCGTTTCCCATAGACTGTACATACAACTGCTGCAAACACAGGCATAAATGTGGAGCATATGTGAACCTCTCCACCTCTTTTTGTTCTTGTTGAGGCTCTCTGACTAAAAAGTGAAAAAAGGCAGATGGATTTTTGAGTTTTTACAGTGAGTGGAAGACCCATAACTTCTATAAATTAAGCATATATACCAGTAAAGACTTTGCAGGTGGCAACCTCCCTAAGAGGATCAGAGGTAGTAGCTGATGTATCCAGTAGTTAAGAATGCAACTTTCCCAAATCAAGTACTGAATGGAGAAACCAAATCCACTGCCTGATGTTTACAAATAAGAATTGCTTTGCAAATCTCAGATATTGACATATTTTACAAACAAGCCAAATAAACTGTTTGGCTTCCCTCTGCACGTTGAATAAGACCAGGTGAGACCATGTGGACCATGTGATCCATGAGAACCAGAGGCACTACTGCCCGATACTTGTACACTCTTCTGAGGATGTGATATCCCCTGGAAACACAGTAAGAGGTGGTGCTGAGGCAGACAAAAAAGTATCCTACCTTTAAGATACTGCCTCACCCCTGGATCAGAAAGGCATAAAATTGACTAAAAGCAAGATGGTATGAGCAATCTTGCCAGCGCACAGGCCTTGACCAAACTAAACGTGGGGAATCCATGATATTTCAGTTGTAGCAAGACATGCAAGATCTGTGGTATCAAATGCACTGTTGAGTAGGATGAAAAAAAAAAAGAAAGCTGCAGAGACTGTAACTTCTGTATTTGCCTCCTTTTGGCTGTATTTTTTTAAGATGGAAGAGTTCCTTCAACACTGATGTGATTCCAGTACAGGAACAGGAAAAGTGCAAAGTCCAGTAAATTTAGGAGGGATCCTGAAAGCCTGCTTTGCAGACTCAGTACAAATGGCTACACAAGCTCTTCCAGAGAGTCTATCTGAAAGTATTCCCAGGTGAGATGCTAGGTATCGTGTTGGATTCAGTACCACCCTAACACTGCTACACAGCCTAGAGCACAGACAGCCAATCTATGGCTGGTCTGAGCAACCACGTGAACAACTGTACCCATTTGTGTACACATCCCTAACAGGACAATTGGTCTACAGCTCACGTAATTATGCCTTTTCTTAGATAGTTGGCTGATTTTGTCTTACATCTATAATGAATGTGTAAAGAAAGACTCAGTGCTATTTCACAGATATTTTAATGCTAAGAATCCCCAAATGAACAGCTAGAGTGACTTACTAGATGGTCACAAGCACAAACTGAATATATTTCATAGAGGCAATTCCATTTTTAAGGTCACTCAGGTTTTAACTGCTAGGAAACTGCCATCTTTAATTTTGCTCTTATTTAACCACCAGCTTTTACAGGGAGCAGAGAGAAATTTCAACAGAGGTCAAGAAGTGAAGAGACAATCAGATTTTTAGAGGTGCTGAGGCAGCTCAAGACAGGTACTTAGTGGGATTCAAAAAACTGTAAGTGGGTTAGATAGCTAAAACCCATTAAAAGTCTTGAGGTGTAGGCATCCAAACCACTTAGACATATTTTGAATATTAGCTCCTATTTACCTCTTTCTTATCAACATCTCAGTGTTGCCTTCAGAAAAACAGTTACATTCACAAAGCTTTTTCTTCCCCTTTCATATATTGACGTTATCCAGCTTGCTTTTAAAACACATCTACACCTGGTAATTTAATAAATGTGACAACTTCCCTATTTTTTAGACGTATCATTTAATCACCTTTATAGCCCCTTGGAATAAATTCTGTGAACTCTTTAGATCTCTTGTGCACCTAATTTCTTAGCCGAGGCACTGGCTTACGTCCTTTACTGATACGGAAGAGTATTACTACGTGGATTTCAGTGATACTACAGTGCAGATACTCGGGTGAGGATCCAGCTCATAAGCTCTTCTCTGTGTTCAAAGCTGATTCAGATGAATATCCTCCAAATTTTCTAGTCGAATCACTGAAAAAGGGGGATGTTAAAACCCCCCTATTTTCTGAGTACCTTCCCTTGCAGTCAGTTGAGCACGCTCTTATGTTCTGCAGAAGGCAGCTTTGTCAGAGCTTGGGAAAGCTGTGGAAAGGTGGCTGCTCTGCTGTGTATCACAAAGGGAGATCATTCTGGTACAACTTCTCGGTTTATTAGAGGTGCCTGATCTGGAGGGGACTGGCACGTTCCCAGTTTCCTCTGTCAAGTGATCATGTTAGACCAACAGTATTACAGTAATTGTGCTCCAGTTAGGCTATGCGTCTTGGTTAAGGGGTTTCATGTTGTTCATCCCCATACACTGACCCTGAATCTGTCTATTAAGCTCACAATTCTAAAAAGAATTGTGAATTCTAAAAAGGACAAATCACCTGTGCTCCTGTATCAGCGCTATATTTTCTTTTGTTTTTTTTCCTACTTCCAGAAGACAAAACCTGCCCTATGCTGAGTGATCCATAAAGAAAAATAAACATAATTATGAAGCAGCCATATTTTTATAAACAGGAATGTCAGGCATGTCATCTGGAGTAGAAGGTGGAAGAGATGTTACATGAATTAACAAATACTAGAGAAAGCAGCTGAGGTTTTCTTAAAAAGCCAAAAAAATTCGTAAGACGTGAACAAATTTTAAAGGTGGTAATAATAAATAAATCTGGACCAATAGTAAAAAACATGCCTCTCATCAGATGAATATCTTAAATACTGACCCACAAATGATTTTAAAATTTCTAAGCAAGCACTGAAAACATGTGATATCTCAGCTTGTCTTTTTTTTTTTTTTTTTTTTTTAAAAAACAATCAATCTCCATTACCCAGTTTTCAAGAGATGTCTATTTTACACCTCGCTTAACTCTATAACCCATTGCAGGAGAAGGTGTTTACGTGATAAAATGCAAGCTAGCACATTACGGAAAGTTAATACATGTCAAATGCTAGGAGTTTATGAAGCAAAACTCTATTCAGAAAAGAGTTGTAAGATGAGGGTTTTTTTCAGGGAGGGTGGCACAAGGAAAGCTGTGCCTGGTGGTTTGGTTTTTTTTGGTTTTTTTTTTTTTTTTTTTAATTGGAGTATTGGTACACGTATTTCCATATATTGGAATGAAATATCACTTTGCAACAAAAATACCAATTTTAGTTATTTTTATTTACCACTAAAAAACCCCACAAGCCAACACTAAGTTGATTTTATTTTTGCTAGAAAATAAAATAGCAAAGATAAAAATTTAACTTAATAGATTAGGAAAAAAAATACAGGCACTATCTGATAGACTATAAAAATTTAGAGAAGTTCCAGATGTTTTCAGCTAGGCACAAAAATGCTGTTAATGATTAGCTGCATAACAAGAGATTTATCTCTGTCTTTTTTTCCTTTCTTTTTTGTGTGTGTGTGTGTTGCAAAGGCAACACAGCCATACTGCAGGTCTGTGCCATTCTTAGGCCACTTTCAGGCCGATTGAGAAAAGCTGGAAAGTAAACACAGGTGTTTTAAAACTGGAGCCGCTGTCATGGACAACCACAAACACCCTTAACTCTGATGTGGCAACGCCTTTTTCCCGCCTTCTCTTTTTTTAAAGCATTGCCCACAAAGAACATGCCAAATGTTTCACCTTTCACCACCTCAAAATAACTTGGAGCTTATAGCATTGTTTGGCAAATCTCAAGCAAAGAGATCATTTTTTCATTCCTTTTCAGATGTAGCCAACTCCAAATCAGTCACATAAAATAAAGAGCCATTCTATTTCTAATTATTTTATTTTCAGTGTCCAATGATTTACCTGCAAGCACCATGTTTCAAGTTGAACATTTCCTTCCTCAAATGTAATTCAGACTCCTTGTTTTCATGATTCAGGTTCAACTAAAAAGACAGCGAGGGGATTTTGCAATAACTAAACAAGAGATTTAATCCAGTGGATAAGAGGATAAATAAAAAAAACATAACCAAAAAAAAGAGCCACAAATCCCCCAAACCAAAAGAATAAACCCTGGTTTTTTGATTATTGTGCAAGAATACATACAAAACTGAAAAAGTACTCACTTGTAAATTAACTGTTCCAGGAAACAGCACATCCTGTTTAACAGCCATGAAGTACTGACTAGCTAGAGAAAAAGTATGGAAAGCAAAAGCAGAACAAATCTCCAGAAATTATGTAGTCACTCTTCACTTATGCCGTTGATGTGCGGGGCCAGGGGGGCGGTAGGGAAAGTAATATATTAACAAAAATGAAACAGCTACGAACAGTCACAATTTAGTTCTGAAAAACTGGTGGACTAAACAGAGATGGTTACACTTGGACTAAAACTAACAGCCGCGGCAACACTCCTTGCCCCCAAATGCAGAACTGGTTCATAATCTAAATATCAAAATCTAGATCCCGCAAAAAATCCTGAAATTTTATATACAAAGCAGCATGACCCTCACATCTATACCAACAGCAAATGTATTGCAAACATACAACACTGCTGAAAAGATAACATATGTCAAAGTCAGGTCTTATTGTAAAGGATAATTTTTCCTGTCAGTCTCAGCCTTCAGATTCCAGAACGATTTTCTTTTTGACGTAGACACTTACACACCCCGGTTTCAAAAACCAGACACCAGACTTACTGTGTGTCCTGTGCTCCAACTTAAACAAACACAAACGACTTCATAAGATAGACAGCGCTCATGCATACATTTATTTATGTTAGGACACAAGCAGGATTTTTCTTTTTTCCAGATTTTGTCCGGTGTGGTAAAGAGACATATTATTTACCAAAGGATCTGTCTGAACAGCCCTGAGCCTCCTCATCCCCTATTAACTTCACCGGGCATTCAAGATAGTTCACAATCTCACAAAACAGACCTCAAGAGATGACTTGCAAAATGGAACTTTACATTAAAAAATCAGTCATTGTTATTTCCTTTAGGCTGTTTTATCTTGTTTTTGACAACAACTATGAACTATTTTGTATACTTTTATATTAAAAGTCTAACCAATACTAAGCTTTATTGAATACAGCCAAGAGAACACAACTATAATGAATGTAAAGCATCAAACTTCTGGCAGTAGCCAGTGTCACTCACGGTGCTGTGCACTACCTAATGAACACTTAAAAGAAATCACACGCACAAGCACACTTATTAACCTACATATGTTAAGACTGCAACAAAAGCCATAAAGAGCAAGCACAGTCGCTATTTTGCCTCATTTGTTGCTATTTCTGGCCTCTGCATTAAGCACACATGACTTGAAAATCATATACTGTTGAGACTATTACACATAATGGACAAATTAGACCAAAGAAATTGTGTATAAATTAGCCTGTTCATTGGTTTGCATTAGAAATACTTTTCTGTTAAAATAGGAAGGATTTATGCTTGGCTATAATACAAAGCAATACAGTTTAATCTGATCCATTAAAAAAAAAAAGTGCGCTAGTACACTAATGGAGAAAACCATTAAACATTCTGATAGCAACAATTCAGAGGCAGCTAAAAAAAAAATAGGGAGAAAAAAGCTTGTTGAAATAACCCTTTTTAAGTGCAAAAATTTCACCCCATAGAAAGATGCAGCAAAACCAGTGTTATTTACCTGCAGACCTGTGAAGTCTCAGAAAGTATGTTTTAAGCTAACAAACTGAGTTACGGGAACTTTATCAAACCACTAACTACCATTAAACAGCAATGATAGATTTATCCCTCAGCACTACAGTGACCTCCTGGCCAAGAGCTAATTTCTCATTCCTCTAGCCTTTTGTATTCAAAGTTATTACTCAGGCACAAAAGGAGCTGATTTTTGAAGCAAGAAACTTGCATCCACATCTTGAGAGATAAGGGGTGCTTTCAGCTGCACCTAACTTCAAGAGAAGCTGTGACCACTTAGCTTTGGGCATTTATTATTTGATGCAGCTCTGGAGAGCAACTTCTTTTTTACTATGAGTCTTAAAGAACCAGCAGGAGATATGCAGCAAAACTGTAAAAAATACTAATAAGCTTTAACTGTGAAAAACGAGTTTTACTTAATGAAACAAATTGGGAAGCTGATTTACCTTTTAAGAAATGGGGGGAAAAAACCCATAAGAAACAGACTAAAACCCGATCCCTGAAGTTTTACTCAGATGAATAATAGGTACTCACAGAAGTAGCTTCCTGTGTGAGGCTTACTGGATTAGGCCCCAATTTGTGAAAATGTTGTTTCTGGACTCAGACCTGCTATTCTAAGTTTCAGGCTGGAATGAAGTTTTCAGAGTGGAGCTCTCAAGTCCTAAAGATAGAGGTCAGAAGGGAAACAACGCAAGGGTGTGAAATACGCTGTTGCTGCTACAACGTCAACTCTGCTTGGTAATTTTTCTCAAATTACCAAAGAAAGGAAATATGAAGTCTGATGTCACTTTCTTCAAACATAAACACATCTCAGCAAGACTGTGAGTCTTTTTCTCCTAAAGAATAACTGAAAAAACAAAAATATGAGAAGCAGACATTCCTTTGTGAGGACAAAGTTAATAAAACATTTTATTTGGGAAGTAGACATGATACAATTGGAGTTTGAAGGTGCACATAGCTCTGTTCTAATATTTTAAATTTGACAACGCTTGTCAAAAGATGTTAAAAATTGTTTTGTGGTCCGACAAGTCACTCGGCAAGAATAATTTTTAAGCAGCTTTTCTTTTTGTTTCAGTCAAAATTAAAATCCATGTTGTGTAATCCTTGGAGTCAATCTGTAATTAAGGGGATTTGAAGAGAGACCACGCACCGCATTAATGATAAAATTTAATATCTGTTTTAATACTCTAACATAAGAAAAAAACCCTAAGCAACATACAAAAAAGAAATCATCTATTTTGTGTGAATGCAGCATATATACACCATTACTATGTCTATCAGCAATGCTGTATTTGATGTCAGCTTTTTGTTTATAGACCAAATGTTTCAGGATTTAGCATCTACAGAGCTTAAAACTGCATCTGCTTGAAAGTTGGCACCCAGATTTAATAGGCTAGATAAACAGATTTTATTTTATCTAGTTTGGAAAACGAGTGTTTTTGTTGTTACTGTTGTATAGCAATTCCAAATGGAAGGAGCTATCGGTGGCATTTCCAAGGTTTCAGTCACTCAACCACTCTTTCCTTCAACATCTAAGACAATTACAGCTCAACTGTAAGAAATGGGAGCAGATAACCAATTAAAACCAATCCATTTTAGGTGATATTCTTAAATGCTTAAAAGTCTAACACAATATAAAAAAATGATGTTTGGTATACTAAGTCTCTCCTCTAGACTATACGCAAGGAAAAAGTTTGAAATCTGTGTCTCTTCAAAAGGCAGCTAGTTGACACCAAGTGGTGTATTCAAACCATTTACTCAGTTGTTTAACAGTGGAGCAAACACAGCTTCATTTTTAAGTAGAAACCTGTACTAAATAGTTTCATGCTTTCAGAAGATTGGATGAAGGATTAAAGTACCAGGGCAATCAGGTATTTTATAATTCATTCTTTTTCTCCAAAGAACTCAGTAAGAAGCGTGGTCAAAGTAGAGGTGCTCTTAGTGAGATTTTGGGTGGAAAGGTTTTGAAGGGGTATGATGTTTATCACTGAGAAAGGATAATAGATTCTTTTAACATGGCCATCAAAGACTTTTTCCTGTTAAATGTCTTCCAGCCTGAAGCTCTTCTGAAAGAACCATCAAAGCATCAATGTATTCTTATCAGATCTCATTGTATCACACAAGATACCTAGTTTATGAAAAAAAATTCGAACAGAATTTCCTCTGATCTCTGAATATTGTCATAACAGCCTAAATGTGTGTATAACAGCCTAAGGCTTCATGGATTGGGGACCTAGTTCTGTTAAAATTTAAGTGCAGGTGGAACTCACAAGCTTTGAGATCAAAGCAGAAAGGGTTCATTTCTTCTCAAAATTTAGATCCTATAACAGTAACTATCAATATCAGCAGGACTGCTCTCCAGCAGTCACTGCTACATATGTGCATAGAATCAGGCCTAATCTACAAGATCAGCTTCAGTGTTTGAAAGCCTGGTCCAAATGATGCTTCTAATATAAAAAAATAGTTTAAGTGGTATTTATCTTTTTAAAATAAGTTCTCTCAATTTTTCAAAATGTGTGGCGAAGATATTTGTAAAGAACGAACTCTATGCACAAGTCACACCACCACCATCTTAATAACCCCTCCAGCACAGCAGGTATTTCTTTAATAAACAAACAACCATTGAAATAATCATCTTGACTGTGATCCACAAGGAAATAGCAAATATATGAAACTGTATGGAGCCTGAATATGTCTAGTAAAACTGTGAAAGATGACATCTGTTCTTCAGCGGAGAATCACTTCTGGAGATGGAAAACCCAGTATCAACCAACACAGTTCAGAAAATGAAGTCCCAGAAGGTTTCTTTATATATTGAATCTAACTACAAAATGACATTTGGGTCTTTGAGTTTAATTTTAAATTGCAAATTCAGCTGCTTAGCAGCTTAACACAATCACCAATACACATTAATACTATGTTCAGGCAATGTGATACACACTTATTTACTATTACACAGTAGCATTTGTTACTTCAGCTTCCTATCTGAAGTTTAAAGACAGCTCTTTTCTAATTTCACCTTTTTATTACTTTTTCTTTGTAAGATATATTTACCATACCACTAAGGAGGGCTGAATTTTGGAAGTAACAACACAGCTGACTGAATTTTGGAGACATAAGAAATTGAAGTTTTAATTGCAAATTTATTTTACAGGAGAAATCAGACCATCTTTGAGTGTTTTCAGTGAATAATTCATTTTTTGTGCAAGTGTAGTGAGCAATTTTGATTCAGCTACATGACAGAGCTATGCATGCCATGTTTCTAAATATGAAGATAAACCTAATATATGTTGAGTTGAAATCCTAATGCATTGATATACTTCTGCTGATGTGAAGCTTACTTTATAACTTTCAAGTTTTCAAATAATAAAAAACAAGGCTACGTATTTCATATGCCAAAATTCTATCCATGCTTGTGCTAATCAGTAAAGATAATATTAATATACTCTCTGAATAGGCGGTACACCAGTGTGCTTGCACAGGGTTTTTACGGTTAAGGTCTGGAAACTCACAATTACAGAATTATCAAATTTACTACTTGACCCCTAACGTATAGCTTACTATAAAGCTTACTCCTAGAGAAAAGACAAAGTCCAGCTGCCAGCCCATAATCTCATGAGAAAAGCTGTGGAGATCTACTGGAAGCCAGGTGAGGAATATTTTACTTCATAAAGCCCACTTTCAGAAGAAGAAAAATAAAAAGAGCAAAATAAATCCAAGCCCATTCATTCCTTCTGCTATTCCAAGTATTGTTCTAATGACTTGTGTGCAGTGTGTATTTCTACCCTAGCAGTACACAAGGAGTACATTTCTTCCCCTTAGCAATCTGAATATGTGAACAGCAGAGTCCACTTTTCCTTTACACCTCTGCGTGGCCACACACATGGAAGTAAAATCAGGATTTTGCTCTTATCTATGGGGAAAAGAAAGGGATTTTCAAAAGCCTCTCAAGGCCAGGTTGGATGGGGCTTCGAGCCACCTGGTCTAGTGGAAGGTGCCCCTGCCCACAGCAGGGGGGTGGGAACTAGATGATCTTTAAGGTCCCTTCCAACCCAAACCACTCCATGATTCTACGATCTAGGACCGTAAGTGCCCTAACATCAAAAACGCACCTCTGCACCAGACCAAATAGATAGATGGGGCTTAAAAAGGACAGGCAAAATGAGTCCTGACTCCTCCGAGTAAATGATGGCTAAGCACCAAGCAGCACTTTCTGGACATGGGCTCTTTCGACTTCATCTCATTCTAAAACCTAAAGTTTCTCACCTGGCAACAGAATAGGAGAGACTTTCAGATTACAGTAGAAAGATAAATCAGAGCAAACACATAGCACCTTGAGGCTTCTGAATCAAGGCTAGTCTGCAGCCTTACAACCATATCAAGACCTAATGTTTCAGTGTCTTCCTTTACCTTCTGTTCCTCTTCTGTTCTGAACCATACTTCATATGATCACTGTTTCTGAACAGAAATTTGGATAAACGTAAACGCACAAAGACCAGAGATTCTTTTTTAGTAAATACCTAAAATTCTGAAATATTTATATTGATCCTTTATCCTATCCCTGGTTTCCTCTACCCAAGATCTAAAGTAGATTGTATCAATTCTGAGAGGCGTTTCAGATAAGGAGGTCATGGATGGGTCAGAGCAAGACCTTTGCTATTTAATGACCCTGTAGCTTACCTTTTGCACAAGAGCTTAGGTTACTACCTTTTATACATTTTATTGTAAGACAAATAACTGACATGTCATCATGCACTCAGGCTCAAGATTTTGTTTACAGTTGCTGCTCAAACAAAACATTTTCCTGTGCAGCATAAAAAAATGAAGGGTGTACAGTAAGACACTGAAAAAATGATTGAAAATTAAGATTTGCCACACTTACTTTCTGCATGTATGAACAACAAATTTCATATGGAGAAAGAAGCAAGATTTACGAAATAAAAAATAATACATAACAATGTCGCTCCTCCTCTTCATTCATTAAATCTGATATCTTGTCTCCAGCATTATTTTATACTTTGTAGCTCTGAGGAAGGAAAAACTTAACTTGGCTAAATATTTTTGGTACTTCCTTTGTTTTATTATGGTACAGTGCTGATAGATACTTTGAAAACTATGCCAGTGATATTATTAATATAATAATTATTCTATATTATTAATAGAAACTAATGCTAAGCATTTCTTTAAACTGCAGAAAACAGTTACTATTTTATGTACAAAATAGCTTCAGATTTAGTATCTCTTAACTAAGTTTGGAAATATGTTTCATAGTATCAGAAAATGGCAAGTGAAGGAGGGAGACCTAGTTTTCTTATAGTAAGTCTGATACATTAGGCTTCATGATTGTTTTACAATTAGATTAACATATGCCCTTCTTTCCTGATCCATGTAATCCTGAAATGAAGCTCCATACTAGTGGGAAAGTAAAAGAAATTTTTTTATAGCTGGTTGAAGTGCAGCAATATGACACCTCCTCAAACATTACAAAGGTTCGTAGTAGTACTACTATTCACATGTTACTGGGCAGAAGGAAGGAAAAATGAACCCATGACTGGGGTGATAAACTATACCATTGCAGATGGCAACAAAGCTTATCATTACAGTTAAATAGAGTTATTGGTTTTGTAAGAACTCACCTTTCAATATAAGTAGCTTTTCCAACATGATTGTGGTTTCTACAGCATATTTTACTTACTTATCAGATTCTGTGATTCTAATTTACAAGACTGATGAATTTCAGTGTATTTTAGAACATACCATTTTTTTTATCATTGGTTTAAGGCATAAGTGTCACCTCTATGAAGATAAGGTGTGAAAGAGCAGGTAGCAGACAGCTTTCTATCTGGCCACAGGATGCCTGCACAGTTTGTTCCATCTTCTACAACTGCAGAACATTTGGTTATTTCAGGATATGTATTTCTAGAATACATAGATCTGAGATCTGCCCCAGGCCCATAAACTATTCCAGTTTTGAGTTCCTTTAACAGAGTTTAGACAAAAACCTAAAAATGCTGCAGAACATTTACAATTGAAACAAAGCATCCTCGAAACTGGAAGGCCAAGTGGCAGCGTCACTGAGCAAGGAAGAAACTTCCAGGAAGTCACCCAGATGGCTATCAGATGAATCAACCATATAAAGTGGAATCTATCCTGTTAGAAGGAAAAATAGGTGCATGAAAGTGCAAAGTATTTGTAAAATGCTAAGTGAATACAATATGTGCAGATGCACAATTACAGTACAGTTAAATAAAAAACATGGATGAGAGGGCCTTGTCAACAGGAAGTTCATGGTCACAGAAGCCTACTACCATGAAAGAGATGATTCTGTGCATACCAGAAGTGAGGATGTGGAAGCAGCCTAGATGACTGCGAGAATGATAATCCATTTAGAATAACCTGAAACCAAAGTACTGCATTCCAAAAACCTGCTGCATTCATCAGAAATAATAATTCTACTAATCGGAAGTAGTAACACTGACTGACCTCATGGGAAGACATTTTCCACCTATGAAATGGAAACCAAAAAATAAAAGACTCAGCCAAAAGGTTCAAATGACTACATCATCCCCAATGACAAAGGGACATTTATAGTATATACAAACAGTTTGTTGATGTTTAAGATTGTCAAGAGTAATCTGGTGCCAAGAGAGATTTGAAGGCTGTCAAATAAAAAGGAACAGACCTCCAAGGAATTTTTAGTGGAGCAGATGAAAGCTGACATCAAACACAAAGTGTGAATGAATAATGAATTCCTTAATGCTTAGAACTGAATCAAAGTTCAATAAATATATCTGCTTTGGTTAAGAGATGTTCAGCATCTGTTAACAGGAGAGAAGCAAGACTTACACTCCTCAGGCAAGGTGAACAAACTCTTTTAGCCAAGATGTTGGTTGTTCAGTTGTCAAGACACATTCAGTTCCATTCTTGTGCAGCTGTTTACAGGCAATACGAAGCATGCTAAAATTTCTTAAGACATACAGTGCTCTAGACAAGCATAATTAATTAGACAGATACAATTCTTCTCAGGATCATTTTCAGGACAATTGTTCTGCCAATAAATGTTCACTCTCATCTATATATTAATTTGCTTTGAAAGAATTCTGGAAGACTTGAGGTCACAGTAAGAAACACCACTCCTAGGTCTTTTCTCATTTGAACAGTCCAAGAAATCCTGAGTAGCTGCTGTGCAGAGAACACTGTACACACAGGGCTGCCAGGCCAGACCGTGCTGTCAGTGAAAGGACGGCCTTACAGATACAGGAGGGTGGCATGGCCAGTGCAACTGAGGAAGCGAAGACGGGAACTTGGGTACATCTACTCATTTCCTTCAATTTGAAAACAACCCAAGCCTTGAATGAGTTCAAAATTCTGGCCCGCAGCGATGCCTCAGTAAACCAAGAAAATACAAATGGCCCTGCCGCCTATCCACACAGCACTTAATGACATCACAAGCTGTCCACTGAAAATCATGCAAATACTAATGTTACCAAACATAATTTCTTTTCAACTCCCAGGTAGATGTTTCATATAAATCAGGTTTATCAGACTCTGGAAGCCTGTGTTTCTAAAGGGACTCTGGACAACTTCACTCTCACTGAAAAGCAAGTGTCTTATCTCATAATTTATTTGCCATGTTTTCCATCACAGGAAAACATTGTATTATTTGCTTATGGCACATTTAAGCAATTATTTTAACTTTCAACTCCCTATACAAATTCAGATCTTTTTGGTCAATGAATACGAATGTCTATCAGTGCTAAAATATTAATTACCAGATGGGAGGAGACTGTCACTAAGAATGTAGTTGTCACTCATGAACAGCTATTCTGTCCAGTAGCTACCCTAAAGCAGTATGTGCCCTCATTTAAACGCCTGGGCAACGTGAGAGACAAATTTGCTACCCTGTCAGTAAAACTTGTTATAAAGCACATGAGATCACTATTAATTTTTAGAGTGGAAGTTTGCTGGAGTTTGAATGCTTGAATGGCTTTTAAGTACATAGTGGAGGTGGAAATAAAAGACCTAGTCAAACTTGGAACATGCTGCTGACAATCTGGATGTGGATAAGAATGCACAAACATTTTTCTTTAGTTGCCGGTTCCTAGACACTTTATCAGACAGAGTAGATACAGTTGCAATCTTAATTGCATTGAACAGAGTTTTGCTTGTGCTGCACCCAAAACCACTTAATCACAAGGTCTTAAAGTGTGTCACTAAGGCTAGACCCAAGTCTGTTCAGCTCTTATGCATGCTAGAAACATGATTAGTCACTTTATTATGGTGTTATTAAATAGTACTGTACACCTCGGAAGATATCCGTGTAAGCCAGTGCATCGTGTCATAAATGAATACTAAAATGAGGCCATGCACAACTCCTGCAGAAACAATTCTGTCCATGTTCCACTCCAATATTAATTTTCTGCATTCCTTTATGCTTAAGTTGCAGTGTCTCCAAAAACTATTGCTACAGACTTCTGAGAACCCGCCCAGTTATCTGCATGTATGGAGAGGGAGAAAATAATTCACATAATCCTACAGTGACCAACGTTCCTCCTCAATCCCAGTGGAAGCAGTTATTTGAAGTTTGTTGGACCCAACTGTTCCTTTGAGCCAGATGTCATAACCTGGTCCTCTGGTCAGTTCAGGTCTGGAGATCCTCAGCCAGGGGTTTCTCCTTCATGTGCTGTTATATATTTAGGAGCGTAACAGTTTGCTTACCTGTATCCCCTATGGGCAGGAAGTGACTAATTTAGCACATGTATTTGACCATGAGTCAAAAACCTAAGTTCAGAAATTTGATCTACCAGTATCACCTTCAGTAGCCAGTTTTGTTAATTGTTTTTTGTACCATCCAGGCTGGTAGGCTTTATTTGGCTACAATTGCTTTATGACACTACTGTAGACAAATTTCTGACAGCTCCTTCAGGTCACTTCCTTGCCTCTGACTCTAAATTTATGACATTCTTAATAAAACCATGGAAGCATGTAGGATGAATTCTACAGAAAATCACAACTAAGAAGATTGATTAGTCAGAAAAACATAACAAAAGAAGCTGATTGTAACCAAAGATTAACATCTTAACAGCTCTGAAGGAGATTAATAACCTTTACAAGTTCTAATGACATCATACTTGGATGGAGTAAACTCGTTTAGTCACTAAAGGGCACCTGATTTGTGTATCATCATGAAACAGCCCACCTCTCCATTTTGACAGTTTGGCTTGGAAGTAAAATTAGTATGTTTCTCTGGTCTTTAAAGCAGATTAATAGCTGCTTTAAGAACATACCACCTAATTAAAAATTTATTTTGTATAAATCAGGCCTGTGGAAAAAAAAAGTCACCTCTCCCTATGTTTCATTCAAATCTAGTTTCATTTCCATGAATTTTCACATTATTTGTTTCACAAGACTTATTTCCTATTCTTCTTCAACTGAGTAAAGAGGACATTCACACTGGCAAAATCTTTGTTTTCCTTTAGGAAGATGTATTACTTAAAACTGCATTTCAAAACTACACACTACAAAGCTAACAACAATAAAATGATCCACAACAATATTTGAATACTAATGAAAAAATAGCAATTCTTCAACTTCTCTATGTTTAATTGAATCAGCTATTTCAGTGTATTGTGGGAATACATTTATCAGAATCAGTAGAGACCAAATGTTAATTATGAAGGCCAAGCACAAATGAATAATCTTACGTATAGACCCTGACACATTAGAACTGCAAAGCACTCTGCAGATCTTATTTTATGAAAATGTACTAAGAGCGCAAATGTATAGGCCCTTAGGAAGCAATTATCCCTAAAAGATTTAGCTATAATTCAATCTGAAATATTATAAGAGATTTTTTAAAAATGGTTTCACAAAGAAGAGGATTATTTTACTTTAACTATGGAAATAGGGGCCCACATGCTTCTCTGAATGACCTCTGTGCAGTTGTGGGCATTGCCTGGAGGGAAGATTTGAAATTGGCCTTTTCATTCAATTAATACAATCCCCTATGACCAGTAAGAATATTATAAAAATTAGGAGTACCAGTTTGGCATTGTGGGACTGAATGGCCCACATCACTATAAGCAATGTTCTATGCAATTAATACATTAAATACGGTAATTTTAAATCACGTACTACTAATGTGTATGACAGCAATTAGTTAAGAAGAGCTATCTTGCCAAACACGTGCAGATGTTCTATTGCACAGTAAGATGAATTGGCACAGTATAGGTCTATACAGCATGCCTTATGTGTCATATGTTTTATTTGTCACATGATCCTCAGGTGTGACATGGGATCTAAAAGTGTAAAAACAAAAGTATGCAAGAGTGCTTACATCACCTTTGTGATTTCCAGATCCTGGATCTGGCCAATTTACTGCCATCACACCTCTCCCACAGTTAGAATCTGTCTCTCTGCTGCTTTGCCTCACTCAGGAGTCTACGGGCTGCTACTGCCTCAATGAAGGGTGGCAGTAGCCCTGTGAGCTAATATAATTAAAAATGAAGCTGAAAGCTTGCAGCTTATCTTACCTATGAGACCATACCACCAGTGGAATGAAATAGGTTTCTTGTGGATTGGTCTTACACTTTTTTCCTTCTAAGCAACTCGCTATTGTGAAATGATTTTAAAAAGTAAGAAAGAAACAATACCCGCTGAGTTTTGTTGTTAAGTGTATTTTAGGAAGCCACAGAGGTAATGATCTCATCTTTTATCACAAACTTTTATGCCATCCTTAATCTAGCTGATCCTGATTGCTGTATTTCTATCCAGTTAAGATTGCAAGTATCCTTGCACCACATCTGACGGTTACACTTCCGTTACTCCCTGAAGAAAATCTAAAGCAGATCAAATTCCTCAACTGCCACCTATCACCAGAATACACCTTTTGCCAAACTGAATCAGACAACATTAATTAAGAGAGTAGGGAAAATTAAAGATTTAAAAAAAAAAACCAACTCAAGCTTTCTTAACAGAAACTGTCCTGGATAGAGACAGAAGAAATACCTGGGCTCCTTCTGCAGGACAGCCGTTTACTTCTGTATTAGTACATAGCGCAGTTCCCAGTTTGCACGTGGAGGTGGTTAAAGGAAATGTAGATCTCTGGATCTTGGTGAAAATAAAAATAGTTGGGCTGATATTTAACCCTGCACCACAGGGTTGGTCTGTCCTATTTCTCTGAAAACAGCCAGATGACCAGAGGGTGATCTGCAGCAGAGAGGAGATAGGAGGGGATTCTTGGGTCTGTACACGCGCTCTGCGTGTAGCGCTCACAATAGCTACTGAGCGCATGCAAGAGGCAGGAGGTGGCAGCTAAGAACAAGAGGGTTTCACAGGGGACGTGTGTGCCAAGACCCCACAGTGCGGTACCTGTCAGGGGTTCCGGCTAGATCGTTCTCCAGCAGGGAGCTCTGCCACCGAGGGCAGCAGGAGTGCCCCGGCCAGCCGCAGAGCACTGCTCAAACCCATTTCTAAAGGAGTCGCTGACGTGACTCTCGTCCCTACCAGCCAGTCCACGTTTTCTAGGCTGTAGCTGCACTAAAAAGGGGTGATAAGCTTTTCATTTACATGAATGCTTAGGTCAGGATGAATGTTCATATGCTGTATATCAACGCTAACTACTATTGCCAATGTTTCACAGGGGCATTTTAAAGTTTTCAAGGTCAACTTGACCCATTGGTCTCTTAAAAAGTACTCCAACACACCTGTCCTCACTGTAGACCACAGTAATATGAACTGAGACAAACTCTGCACAGGTACAATATTTTAAAAAGTTCAACTTTACCAAAAATTGAAAAGCATTCCTTTTTTCCTCCCCAGACTCTCATCTCTAAAAGACTACGACCAATTAACCTCTAACTTCGAAAAATCAAAAAATGCCTGTGACAGCCAGAAATTAAATTCTTTAAAGATTAGGTGCTGGGAGAGCAATATTGGGCTTAGAATGAAATCCTAGTAACACTATGAACTATTAAGTAATTTCTTGCTCTGAAAATATAATTACTCCGTAAGCATTATGTCAGGCAATATTAAATGTAAGAAGTGTAGTTTCCATGAAACATTTCTGTTTTCTAACAGAAAGACTCTGTGCATAACATTTTCAATGACACAGCAAAACCAAATTGGCATGCAATTAATGGAAAACAATACTATGTTCCATAAGTATCATGCTCGGCAAGCACTAACTTTTAGTGATATCAGATTCAAAACAATACTATTATTGTGGTCAGAAACATCCCTGAATGTTTATGATCTCTATTTCTAGTCATCTGAGGATGGATTTCTTTCAGTACTGCACACCTGATTTTGTAATATTCACCACAGATTCTGATGGCAATTATAAACCCATGGAACACACAGCATTTGTGTGGCACACAGCCTCTCTCCATTTATTCATTATACTTTTTTTTTTTTACTGAGAAATGTCAAACTACACAAGGATTTACCTTAATTCCTATACTTTGCATCGGTCAAGTTGTTGCATGAATAATGATGTTTCCCGAATATAAAAAAAAAAAAAAAAAAAAAAGAAAGAAAAAGGAGGCAGAGGAAAATCTGCCTATAAATGAGATACGTTTGGATCTTACTGCCTGAATCAAACACGGTTTTAAAACGACAACATAGTATCAAAAGAGTAACTTCTCTATTTATATTGTGTCTCCACTACCCATAAAACAGATTTTTAAGAATATAGTGGTTGAATAGGCACGCACGATGCTTGCACGTCTTACCTGGCATAGTCTCTTATTCTGGCTAGCGGCGAGACTGCTGGTTATGTAGCTATCAATTCCACTGACGTTACAATTTCCCTTTCTCAAAGCAGCAATAACCTGTCACTTTACACTGTCCTTTCTCTGACCCTCTCCCGCCTCTCTGCTCATTTTTATTCTTATTGACAAGACTTATTATTCCTCCTCCCAATTCCAACTAGCTACCCTTTCGCAAATAGTAGTATCAACTATATGGTCACTAGTAGTATAGGTCAACAATGTTATTAATATAGCACACACTGCTGGGAGCAGATCAAACAGCCATGCTTTAAAATATTAGTTTTGCAAAGGTACCATGAGGCAAATACTTGCAGTTTTCTTCACGTTATAAAATGTAATATTGCTAGGACAGACCCCAAGAATTTAGTGTTAATTACCAGCCCAATAATTTGGAGGATATGTTATTTTGTTCTTTGTGTTTTCATACACAAAATAAAATAAAACCTAACAGAAGGGTGCTGTATCTGTGTTTAAAGAAGGGGTTGTTGGCAAACACCATAGCTCACTTCTGCCGAAATGTACACAACTGATATATGCAGCCCAGAAAGCTGGCACCAGGGGCTTACAACCTTAATTTGCCTGCAAGAAGAAATGGAGATTTACCTTCAGAGCACGTTCTTGATTGTTTTCAGCAGTCAGATGTCTCATGTTGTTTGCTGAAGTCTGGTTCTGCTCTTTCAGATGATGAAGCTCCTGCTCCAGCCGTTTGCACTGCAACGAGGAAAGAATCCCATTAAGTAGAGGAGTGTGGGCATATTTTTTTCAACAAGCCAAACGAATTAACGTAAATAACCCCATCACCATTTCTGCAGTAGTGAAAGCATCAGACAAAAGCAAGTTACAATCCCAGACCAGTACTACATTTTTTAAATGTGCATCATTATTCAGTTTCTTCCTGGTCCAATTGTATGCCAAAAAAGCTAAGTTTAGTATCAGATAAAGACATTTTGCAGAATGTTTTAAAAAGTCTTAAAAATGTCAGGTTGAATTTCTGCTCCTAGTTATGCCAATATAAGGTTAGATTTTGGCTTTTATGTATTAAGTAAGTGGATATAAAGGAAGCAATACATGCTTTTAGAAAAGCAAGCAAATGAAGGACCCTCCTCCCAAATCCAGGACCCAGACTTTTATTAGAAAATATACACGTAATTTTTATACTTGTATTTTTCACACTGAGATTTGTCTAATTCCCAAATACACAGCAGATCTTGAAAGAAAAGAAGTTTTGAGATTGTTTTGTTTAAATATTTAACTTAATGACAAAGAATGAAAAATTTAACATTTGCCACTGTGTGCATACACACATATACTTACTGCTGTCAGCTGAACATCTATCTTAAAGATTAAAGATCTGCAAATTATGAGCTAATTTATATTTCACTGTTTTTTACGGTAACCATAAGAGCTCTCGCCCAGTTACCTTGGTTTGAAAGAGTAATTAGTTGTCAGCAGACAGTTTATTGTCTTATGAAAAAAAACCTGTTTTACAAAAAAAGCAAAACAAAACAGACAAAGTACCAGGAAGACGTAGGGGAACAACTGTTAGAACTAGGGAAAAACAGGATATTAGCAGGAACATTTTAAAACAGTATATTACAAGCAAGTAGTTTGGATATCACCACCAAAACCCAAAGCTGATAGACCCTGCTGGAAGAAAAGACAATTAATTTAGAGAAAGGATTTTAAGAAATACTTTCTGAAAACACTAGTAAGAAAGGAATGAGAATCGTGATATAATGCCCATGCAAACATTGCTGTCTCAAATGAAAGACCTGGAAACATCAGTCTCTTGTGCTATCTTAGTGACTGTGGAAGACGCAGAACTGAGCTTCCCATCAAGTGTATACAACCTATTCCTGAGCAATTCAGTATGTGGGACAATGTAGCATGGCTCATGTCAACTCTAAAAAAAGAAAAAACTGTGAAACAGACAGCTGCAGGACTGCAAAAATTATAAGTGAGGTCTAAGTAAAATAAGGAGTACTAAAGGATGTCAAGACAGAAATTTTAAAGACATACCAATACATACACTTCCTAAACACAAAATAAGTCTTGAACAGTGTACTGCACATCAGGTATCCAGCATAGTGTATAAAACAGAATAATTCAATCCTATATTTGAATAAGTTTTAAATAATTGTAGGTGTCCAACAGTACTATTAAAAGAATTCAATTCATATATCTGCTGTTGTATTTCATTCCTTCTGTTAGAAATCTGCACTCATTTCTAATAGGATTAATTACTTTAAAGGCAGCAAATCTCTCCGGCCTAGTGCATTCTCTCAGTCTCTGTTGTAAAGTTCCTTAATGCACAGTTTCATTTTTATTGCAAGAAAAAGAGAAAAGGACACTTTCCCATAAAATAGGGAAATACAGAAAAAATGTTAAGATACATTTGATTGCAAATATTTTTTACAGACTTGAGACATTTAATGTCCGTTTATCTCTCACACACACACAAAATCACAAATCACAGAATCACAGCTGTAATTCTTTTTCCATGTTCAGCATGAAAATCATGTGTCTACAGACATGAAGGCGCTAATAAAACTACTGAAGAACTAAACACAGATTATGCAGTTTTTTTCTCTAGCATATGTGATCTAAACACCGTTTAAAAAAAATAAAATCAATCTACCACTTCAGGCATTATTATGACATTTTACACATTACAGCATGTCAGATCAGCAGGCCTCTCACTTTTCTGCTTTGCCAACACTCTTCAAAACACTGCTTTGGAATTCCCAATTTGACAACAGCACAGGTTTCTTACAGTAAATATTATTAAAAAGGCCAAAATCTCAATCTACTTTTAAAACATGAATTTATATTCATGCTATTTTCTTGATTCCAAAAGAGAAGTGAAAATATGCTAAGAGCAAAACCTAGCTACAGGACCATACGGAAAAAGATCTTGATGTACAGGGCAGATTGCACAAGTAAGGGCATGGCTGCAATCTTATTCTGCTCTCCGCTCCTGTGAAGACAGGACAGCAGAATAAACAGCAGCAGTGGGACTCTAGTATCATGCAGCATATAGAGCACGTACAATAAAGATGCAACACAAGTAACATAAAATGGAGGAACCACCCTATCAAGTCAGTCTTGACATGATTACATTTACACCAATCTTGGTAGCATTTTGTAATTCATCTTTAATTTCATTTTAATTTCATTTTTTAATTTCATTTTCACAAAGAATGTTGATATCTGAAAGAAAACTAGGCATATTCAATCAGCATAGTGTTTGAATCCATTTTGAGGGTATAATTGAAAGAAATGGTAATCTAATTTGACCTTGGCACATAAGTGCCTTATTATGTTGGAAACAATGTATTAATTGAAGATGTTCTGAACTATCAATCAAAATGTATTTATTCCTAGCTGTGTAGGAAGTAAAATCTTTAATTATCCTGTTTGTGAAAGTATTATAATAATAATCTTAAATGGCAATATTGTGTATGTGTTACTAAAATTTTATACTCTACAACACTTTGATACCTGAACTACTTTTGAAACGTTAAAATAGCATTCTAAAAGCAAGCTCTTTTTTTCACAAGAGCATATGAGATTTCTGTGTAATCTTGCTGTAAAGAAAAGTTTTAAAAATAGAATTTAAAACAATGCAGCCCTTCTGTTCATTTGAGCCAACATTTTTTGAATTCTGTGTCATTGGTTGTTAGCAAGGTCCAGTAAAAATAGATGTTCTTTAAAAGAACATGTGTTTTTATTGGTTCACTCCAGGTCTCTAAAATGCCAACAGCTGCAAGTAAGAAACTGGATTTCCTTCTAAAAACATATATAAAAATACTTTTTGGAGCACGGTGAAGGGAAGACATCGTCCAATTCAGTACTGGCAAAAAGGAAATGTTGGACGTATCCTTTTAAGAAAGCTGAAAGCTAAAGGAAGTGTTTCATTTTAAATATTACAAATAAGAGTGTCTAAATCCTGTTATCCCAAACTTGTGAAAATTCATACTTGGCAAACCTTCAAACAGAATCAACTTAAAGTCAGAGACAAAATATTTTGTGCAACACAGGTTGCCTAAACATCTGATCTGAGGTGTAACTGTGCACTTAAATGGAATTTCCCGTAAATGTAACACTTTATGAAAGACAGGCTGTTAACTGAGAAAACTGCTTCTTTACCTCAGATACTTTGAGTACATCAAGGAATATAAGAGCAGTGTAGATGGATGTCAACAAGAATATGCCTTGATCAGAATGCTAAAGACTTTGCTAAATAAAGGATATTAAAGCCTCACTGTTGTGGTTTAACCCCAGCCAGCAACTAAGCACCACACACGTGCTTGCTCACTCCCCCGCAGTGGGATGGGGGAAGAGAATCAGAAGGGTAAAAGTGAGAAAACTCATGGGTTGAAATAAAGACAGTTTAATAGGTAAAGCAAAAGCCACGTATGCAAGCAAAGCAAAACAAGGAATTCACTCACTACTCCCCACCAGCAGGCAGGTGTTCAGCCAGAAAAGCAGGACTCCATCATGCAGAATGGTTACTTGGGAAGATGAACGCCATCACTCCGAACATCCTGCCCTTCCTCCTTCTTCCCACAGCTTTATATGCTGAGCATGACGTCATATGGTATGGAACATCCCTTTGGCCAGTTGGGGTCAGCTATCCCAGCTCTGTCCCCTCCCAGCTTCTTGTGCACCCCCAGCCTGCTCGCTGCTGGGGTGCTGGGAGAAGCAGAAAAGGCCTTGACTCTGTGTAAGCACTGCTCAGCAGTAACTAAAACACCTCTATATAAACAACACTGGTTTTGGTCACAAAACGAAAACATAGCCACATACTAACTACTATGAAGAAAATTAACTCTATCCCAGCCAAAACCAGCACACTCACAAATGGTAACGTCATTTTATAAAGGTTTCACACAAACAATCCACCAAGAATTAGCTTCATCGCATGGTCTACTGTGTGCATTGAGTTCTGTAGCCAGAGAGACAATACTGAAGATCCAAAAAAAACCCCAAAAACCCAACCAGAAAAAGGTTTCCTCTCTTCTTTCAAATCCTCATGTTTGTTTTCCTCTCTGAATATACTTCCCCCCAAAAGTCTCCTACTTTAGCTAGCCTCATTCAGATGGTAACCTACTTACCAGATGGTGAACCTCTTTAAGCCTACTCCAAGCGCTGCTTGAGCAATCATCAGTTCCCAGCTGTACAGTTTTCACTACAAGATCATCCATTCCCAGCAACAGGCACTCAAGCTTCTCTTTAACCATATTTCCACAGTGCAACCTGGCTGCGCTCTTCTAAATGCACTCAAGTCTTTCCAAACAAATACCCCTGTATCCAGCACAGGATATATCCCAAGCAGCTAAGACACAAAATGAAAAGCAAAGCAGGTAACATACCAAAAGGGTAAGAAGAGTTTCGGACACCAAAGAAAGGATAGACAGCAAGTACACCTGTTCTTCCCTCCCATCTTCTAATTTAAACCATTAGGCTACTGGTGAGCCTTTTTTAGCAAGCATCAGCTAACACAATTCAGCAGAATGAGGATGTTTGTGAGAGGCACTGGTTCAACCTGCAGTGGGTGCTGACCCCTTTCAGTGACTATCCAGGTGGGAGGGTTGAGAACATCACAGGGAAAAATCCAGACAAACTGCAAAAGGAAGCACCTGCTAAAGTGGATGCTGATGGAAAGGTCAAGAAGTGGACCAGGAGAATATCACTCAGTAAAGTCCTTGAGGCTTGCCCAGAAAGAGACTGTTAAAAGATGGTCCTAGTTCCAGGTACACAAAAGGAGCAAAGATAGTTTACAATGAATTGAGTATTTCAGAAGATAGAAAAATCAATGCAGATAACCACTTAATAGTGTTTGGCCTTTACCAGAAAATGAGGTTGCATTAACATATCAAACATAACTTTAGCACTTGTATAAACAAATCATCTTGAACATGCTGTCAGCTTTGCAGCATTTTCTTCTTCAACTTGTACCTGTAACATTTTAACATGGTGTTATGGTGTCTGCCATGTCTACACAGATTGATGAGTTATTTTTTGATTGTTACTTAACATGATTCTTCAGTGAGGTGTTCTGAAAGTAAAAGGTACAGACGTTACACAAGAGTAAAGAAAAACCTGCAAATTATTGGAGAAATAACATTAGTAGGGACAAAGATGGAACACAGCAAGCTTTAACACTGAGCAGAGCAACCCCCTGCCCCAACCAATTGGTCCCCATGCAGTTTGCTTATATGAAGACAGCACCTATGCCCAGAGGCCTCATGTAGAAGTAAGTGTATTTAACTCTGCTCTACTCAGGCCAATCAGACTGTTCACGTGCTGTCAGAGAGACATAAAAGTTTTGCTACTCTGGGGTCCCTTGCTCTCATCTCACTGAACTAGATAGTAATGTCAGCTGCATTACTCATTTTGTATTTCAGCACAGGTCTGACCCAGAGAAAGGGTGCTGTGACACTGCTTGGTTGAGGAAGCAACAGCTAAAGCTGAATATAACAGAAAACTGTAGCACTTCCTTACTAGAAATGCACTCTTGGTGGCTATTTAATCCTGTTACATCTATATTTGCTTTTAATACTACTATATAGCATACAATGTTTTCCATCATCTTTCATTAAAAGGAATCCAAACTAACCTCTCCTGAACTTACAGCAATATGCTAGGGAAAAAAAAAAAGAGTAAACACATTATGCCATTTATATGCTAGGCAAAAAAAGGAATTGATTTGTCTCTGTTAATACAGATATGAGGGTCAAAGTCTAATGAAACAAATGTACTAGGACTAAGACGAGGACAAATTCTGCACAAAGTTCTTTCCTGAATTCTGAACTACATTTGATTGTCTCATCCAATTAGTACATACAAAAGATAGTATTTCATGAAAATATATTTGTTCACCTAGAGTCCTTGTCAAAATCTGCAATACTTATAATCGTTGGAATCAGCACTGGCATAAACACACAAGACTCCACGGATGAGAGTGCTGAAAAAAGGGACAGTATGTAGATGGAGGTACCACAACATGCTTGCCCTGGTCTTGTACTCTTCCTGAAGCCTAGACTACTGGCTCAGTGGGGTCAGCGTGGTGAGGTAGGTGGATCTTTGGTCTGATCTGATCCCATCCAGTCAGTCTTATGTGGTCTCCGTAGTTTAATAATAGATCTTGAACACAAACACAGCTTCCCACAAATAGCTTCATTCTGTCATTAAATTTAAGGTAACATATTTTTATTGAAGTCAGACGAAAATCGAAAGTGAGTGCTTAGTCACTTACCATCCATGGGTCAGCCGGTGCGTAATTACTTGATTGCGTATCAGGGCCTTCACTTTAAACAGTGAGTACTCTATCACATTCTGTGGACTTTTATGCATGAAGACCTTGCTGAACTGGGATCTCAATTACTGAAGTAGTGAGAAATAAAAATAACCTAGTTGCTACTGAGTAACTTGGGGAAATGGTTTATGTTCTCCATATTATGGGAAAGTAGGAGTCCATCTGAATGGCAGATGAACTATTTTCCAACATATTTTTTTTTCCTTTATCCATTTTAAACAAAATGCTCATCAGCAAATGACACACAGCATCTTGATGGAAAATGCATAAATACCATTAAAAGATGAACTTATGGGATACCAAGATCCTACACAGCATAATACTTTTAGAAGTGATAAATTGCAGATACATTTTTGGAATTAGTTAACACATATTCATTACAATGAACAACTGAAGTACAAATAATTATTCTAGACACCAAACATGAAAAAGATGAAGAAACATGGCTACTTTTTCACCTGTTATATTTTTTTAAGTCATCACCTGTGGAAACTGGAATACAATAAACAACTATGTGAAGCAAACAAAACCAATTCAACTGATTCTTCTCTTAGTTTACTATTTTGTTCACCTTCTCTTACTTTGTTTATAATGAGCTGCATTTCAGAGTAGCTCCCAGCTCAAAGATGCCGAATGGAATGCAAGTGTTCTCAGTTTGACAGCCCTTCTCTCCCCCTCCCCTCAATATTTTTTTTTTTTTTAACAGTCTGCCCCTTGTCCCAAATTCATCACGATTTCTGGAGAGGCAAACATCTTGCGCCACTTGGATGCTGCACAACTCTTTCCTTTGCAGACAAAAATAATACCAAAGTCATCCAGTCAAAACACAAACCAACCTTTGGTGTCACTGTGAATTATGTACTTTGAACTGCAGATGTTTGGAAGCACTGATATTTATATAAATAGATTTTATCCTTTTTCTTCTAAAATAATAATTTTAAAAGAAATGAAGAAATAAATTAGTTTCTACATAATAATCACTAGAAGGATTTTTCCATTAAATTATAATTTTGAATTAAAGCTTTTCTCTGAAAGAAAAGACTTTTCTTCAAAGTTCTGGCAAACCATCAACAAATGTGTTTAAATGATTATTTATACAATGCCCAGCAGCTTAGAACTACTGGGATTTCAAGAAAGAAGTGCTTTTGTAGAGCTTAGGCCTCAGAAACATATGCATCTTTAAAAAATTATGTTCTATTAGTAAGAGAAACTCTTAAATATAAACACCTTTTTTTTTTTGCAGCAGTGCAATGGTGTCTTGCTCCATCAGAAGCCACAAAATGAAATGCATCAAAATACAAATGAAACATTTTTTTCTTCCTTGTCACTATGAGCCAGTTGGAACCTGCAGCATTAAGGCAGATAATATGCTGTATACATGACTTGGTTTCCTCCTACCATTCCTTTCCCTTTCTATTTCTGAACACTTCAAAATGCAGCAAAACAAGCTTTCGTTTATTTTCATTTGAACAGTTAAAGGAACTGTAAGTGCACAGAAAGACATTCAAAAAATTCAGCAATAAATTTTAACTGTTTCCACTCTTCATGTTAACAATCCTTACATGTGCAGCTATTCAACAGCACTGAGTAGGCCTATGATACTCACCCACCCAACTCCATTCTCTATATATTCTTACACTTCCTTTCAGTGATGACATTTCAAAGATCAAGACAAGCTTGATCTACTTCTCAAAGAGCTCAGCACACACAGACTTTCCTAATCAATGACACTCATTATAAAAAATGTGCAAGGAGAAGAGAAAGGAAAACGTGATGTTCTGAAGCTATATGTGACTCACAGGACATTCAAGCAGGGTTCCTGTGCTGGTTGTGCTACTGGACTACCATGGCTCTGCTAACAGGGAGTTGCTGACAGATTCCTGATCTGCAGGAGGAAACTTAACAGCAAGAGCTGCTGAAGCCACGTAACTGGGTCACCTTCAGAATTTCCTGTATCCATTGCATATAAATTACCGATCTTGCCTCACCTCTGATCCATTCTTCATAGTCATTTCTAATCAGAACATGAACCCAGTAACCTGGAGTCAAACGTATTCACAGAGCTGTACTGGGTCTGAATTAAGCAAAAATGCATTCAACTAACCTAAGAGTGTTTTTTTTTTCCTGACTCATATATAAATAAGTGACTTCTGTTTTACATGGAAGTCACATTATTAATTCAATTTTTTAATTTCATGCCTATAAGTCTAATAAATAATGTATAAACTAAGCATGTAAGCTGATGAGTAGTATGCAAGGTTAGTATGCTTGCTCACACACACGCCCCACTGCAGAGTTGTAGAAACACAAGAAAGTGGCATAGTACAACGAACTTCATATAGTTCGCGTGTCAGTGTGTTATATTCAAAAGCAAAGGAAATTATAAAAAAAAATTTAAAAAGTAAATCTTTACTAGCTAAATTCTAAATCACTGAATAAAGGTGTGTAAGTACAATAATACTTAGACTAGGATCCGTTTTACTTCCAATGCATGGCAGCAATTCCAGCATACAGATTCAAGAGACTATTTCAGAGTAGAAACTTCTGCACAGAAAATAATTCAGAGTAACTAACCTAATCTTTAAAAACATTTAAAGAATAAAATTACACAACACCAAAGAGGTCTTAGAATAAATTTGCCATTAAAGCAGGGCATGAACTAGTTAGACACTATGTACAAGAGAACCAGCACTGAAATACCCTACTGACTACCTGAAATAATTTCTACCCTGGTTGGGTAGTAAGTAGTACTGCAGTAAAAGGTCCCAAAGAAACCAGTCAGAGCAGCTGAATATTAAGATACTATTCTGATCTTCTTTTACTTATGGTCTTAGTATCCGTTTTCCAAGTCAACGCAACTCCCACATACTCATTTACACACTATTTGGCAAGGCAGCTTTGGTCATTCGAAATTCCAGTGCTACCTACTGTGCAATTTGTTAGCACACTGAGCTGTAATATTATGAAACGGGCTACTGCAGTCACAACACTTCATAAATGCAGATAACCTAATATACCACTGATTTTTTGTCTTCAGTTTAGATAGGGACAGATTCCTCAGTAGCCAGCCACTTCTTCATCACATGGGCTCAAAAAGCAATCACATTTTATTCCTGCAGATTTGTAGATCCTTTACACGTCCTTTCTAACATGGAAATATAATCACAGAATCACAGAATGGTTGAGTTTGGAAGGGACCTCTGGAGGCTATCTTTCCCAATCCTCCTTCAGGGCCACCTAAAGCCATTTGCCCAGGACAGTGTCTGGCTGGTTTTTGAATATCTCTAATGAGGGAGACTACAAAAGGACTATAAAAGAGTATGAATTCCTAATAAAAGGAAGGACCACAAATTTCAGAAAGCCATGAACTTTATTTTTTACTAGCTATTTTACTTTTTTGTTGTATTTCTCCTCTGTTGTTGAAAGGAGGAAACACCAGTCTTCCCTCTCCAGTTTCTTTAGTCTCTCTCTCCTTCAAATGCAGCATCTTTCCTCCTTTCTTTTGCACGGCAGAATGTACACATAGTCTAATTCTCAATTCTCATCTTGGCCTGTGTGACGTCCATTCCGCTGCCCTGTGTCATTTTTGCCTACATTTTTGCTTCATCTTGTTCCCATAAATATTCTCTTTATTATGCAATTCTTCTCAATAACTCTTCTTAAATTATACAGTGTTTGGTGATGTTATAACTCTTGATAAACATAGACTAATCATTTTTTCCAACACTTAAATGAAGTCAGTAAATAAGACTTTCTTGTTTTATGGGATGAGAAATTAGCACAGAAAGTTTAAGAAGCTTAATCAACTGACAAGATCATGTCAGAACTGGGATTACTATACCCAAAACCTTTGCTTTACTGGGTCGACCAAATGATATGGAGCTATTGCTTCCGGTGGGCACACGCTTTGCTGGCTCCTCAGAAGAGTAGTCAGTTCCATTACAACCAGATGGCCTGTGGCCAAGAGACAGCTTGTCAAACATCTGACACAACACACCATGACAGATAGCTGATAATTGCTTTTGTTTAAAGCCTTTCCCTCACCCCCAGTTAATAATCCGCAGTGTTGGTACTCAAAAAATATATATAGTAGAATGGAGGTAGGGAAGGTGTGAAAGGCGTATGAAAAGGCGAAATTTTAGAAAGAAACATTCACAGCCTGATCTTCTAACTAGATCTAGAAATTAGGAATCTGATTCTCCGATATATGCAAGGTACTCAGCTGCTGACAGAGGTACTTTTTTAGAAAGTGTAACCTTGTTTAATTGAACATAACCAATATTAGTTGACAAGAAAACAAAATTTGGTAAACAATCTGTCATTCTAATGAGCTGGTTTTCAACTAATCTTCAATGGATTTTCTTAAAATCCATATGCAAACAAGACTATTGCCTAAACGTTAAGTTGGCATTTACTGCACAAAAGGACAAGAATACTTCTGGTCCATTTTTAAATATCATCACATTATTTGAGAAAACAGTATCATGGATCGCTGTATAGATGCCACAGTTTTTTAATCTCTCTATTCAGATATTGTAATCATGGGATTGCAGGTGTTCCTTGTAGTAAACACTATCTGTTTGTCCTGATAAATACCGCACTCTCAACTGAGCCATCAGTTGCTTAAGTGGCAGTTCTTCAATTTTTGGTTGTGTAATGTGTTCTCCCAAAACTTCTTCAATGTGTAATAAAAGCTACTTTCAACTAGAGATTATAACAAAGTAAAATAGCTAACTAGGTAGGTGAAAGCACAAAGCTCTGCAGATATGTCAGGGACGAGAAACACTTTTTTAATAAATTACCTGAATCAGTAGTATTTGCTCTTTCTCCATGGAAGCAATATGCTTTTTTAGGAAATTTCGATACTAAAGATCAGCAATATTAATATCAGTGTTTTAACAGTCTAAGAATAAGAGTGGAAATGGAGTAACTAATTATATATTTTCAAATGTTATTGTGAAATCAGTTTCTTTCTCACCAGTACAGAGATCTAGGTAACAGCAAAACAGACATCTTTTCAAATTTGCTCACATGCACTGAAAAGTGGAATACAAATTTTTTTAAAAAATGAAGACATTAATCAGCTTTGCACAAGTTTAAAATGAATCATACATAGAAGACAAGGACATCCCACAAAGAAATGTTTAAGTAAACAAAAGCTCTGCAAAACTAAAACAAAACCACATATTTAGCAATTATGTCTTGCTCAGCTTCAGTAATACTGAGAAATGTCTGTATGATTTTGGTACATGAATAAGACTTTTCAAATATTAAGTAGTGTTTGAATCTGAAGATTTTACCCCATAACAAAATTTAGTTTTAGCTTCACTGAAGTGTTTTACAGGGATCGGTGTGACTAGCTACCCCAATAGACGCACACTTCTCAAGAGGACTGACCATGCGGCTTTGAATGAACAGCCACCTAAAAGCCTTCAGATATGTTACTGAAAAGCAGAAATGCTTAAACCTAAAATCAGCTGCCTTTGACACATGCAGCTACCAACATTGCCCTCATCCAACTCAAAGCTTCCTGGCAATTCCATCCCTCTTGTTTAGAGAGTAGGACACCCTAAGCAGAAAAAAAAATTAAGAAAAACACAAAGATAGAAGAATGTTATGACAACTTCTGAAAGCAAAGTGATGGGCCTGCCTGCCAAAACAAACAAAACGGGTAAATGCATGACTACTGCTGAGAAGTGTCTGGATACCATAGAAGACAACACACACGACATAAAGAGAATATGTAACGAGACACACAGCTGCTGGCTAGCCCCACAGTAGAAAGCAGGCTGATATGACTATTTAGCTCAAGGGATTAACAACAATTTTGCTGTTTCTTCTGGGAGGCTGGCACCGGATGCTTTCCTTTTCACAGTGAGATTTTCAAGACTAGCTTTGCAGACTGATATTCAGTTAAAGTCCTAACATTTTGATTGTGAATGGGATCTCAAGCAATGAGGCTGAAAAAATGCTTGCAGATTGAGAAAGAATACTTCGTCTCAAAGCTATAGAAGGAAGTTCCCTGACAACAGCATCTTACAATCACATGCAGACCACACGCAATAGGAAAGTCTGTCCTTCATTTGCAATAGAGGGTAATGGAAGCTAAATTTTTCTTGTTCTCAAGCAACTCAGCTTGAAAAATAATTAACAGTGAATAAACAGAACACGGAAAAGAGGGTAAATCCTAGATACTCACCATCTGAAGCACGAAACAGCAAAGCCATACAACAAACAAATGTAGGCATACTTGGTGACCGAGACATAGATAAGTTAATGCTACTGTGAAAACTTTCTTTCATAAAGAGAATATTAATAGATTTTCTTGTTCCACTTTTTTTTGCCAGGACCGCTACACACTTTAGACCAGAATATGTAAAATAACTTTATCAGGCCTGAGGACTTCCAGAAATTGATTAATGGCTTCACAACCAAAGGTCACAATGTCCAGACCAAAGCAAAAGGGAACACTGCTGTTGTGGTAATTGTTACCTGTTCATTTACAAATAATTAAAAATCTAGAAAGAAATTGAAGTAACAAAAATGTTTATTAAGTCCTACATTTCAGTCGCAATCATCTACCATTATGCTGAAAATGAGTAATCAGCTTATTATCATTACAATAATTTTTCCTTACATTCTCTGTTACTGCCAGACCTAAACTTCCTTACTCACCACCTCTCTTTACCGCTTAACACACATGCTGAATTATAAGGATGACTGTGGAGGGTATTGCAATGCTAGAAGATGGGCCAATATTTCACTTTACGGGCTCTGGGAGGGAAAAAAGAAACCCCTGAAGTCAACAAAAAGCAGATCTATTCATTCTTCTTAGCTCCATGTCCCACAGTATTCTCAGTCAACTACTGAGCTCATGTTAGTGGCACGATCAGCAATACAGTTTGGCTGCTATTCTTTGAAGATACCTCCACCGCGCTCTTAAATCCAAACTTTACATTCTGTGTGTCAGTTTATTTGTGATCTATGCTACTAGTTCAAAACCTGTTTCTCCTTGAAGGAACCAAGTTCATCGATGTCTTGTGGACAGGTCCAATATCTTCACCATAAAAGTCTGCATACAAAGTAGTCTAATAATTTTCAAAGTAAAAAGGCTGAATACAAACATACTGGAATACTTCCTCCAAGAACACTGAGAGCTTTTACTTCCCCTTACCTATTTTTTAAATTTTTTTAATAAATCTGATTCTCCTTCTTCAAGTCATCTAATTTTTATCCTTAATCCTGTAATATACTAGCAGAGCTTTAATGTAACTAATTTTTAAAATATTTTCTTGGATTAAATGGATTTTTTCCATTTTGATACTTTTAAGTAATGAAGCTTTGAACTTTTGTCTAAAGTTCTCAATGACTCAGAAATTTTCACTGAAGAAACACAATGTGCATGCTACTTTGCACTGGGGGTGCCATTTGTAATTTCTCTCATCTGTCTCTACTTCTTATGCTTTGTTTTGTACCATGGAGTGCTATCTGAGAACATGAACTGGATTCCTTTTTTGATTAAAGCAAACTCAAAGATGCACTCCAGGAATGCACCTAGTGCTTTCTGACACAAATGAGTATTGAGTTCATAGGACTTGACTACAGCTAGTCCAAAGTAAAAAACAAACAAACAAAACCCAAACCAAAACAAATGCAACACACACTCATGCCCTGAAATATGTTAACATGGATGCCAGATGCTGAGAACTATTTCATACTCCAGATCCATTCCTATTTGTTCACACTACTTGCTAATACAGCTATAATCAACCACAAAGTTGCAACTGTGAACATTCAAGAAGTGGCAAGTGAGTAAAAACAAGGAGGTAAATGAACACACAGGTCAGACATATTAGCCTTTTCAGACTCCACATTAAATATAAATATGAAACACAAAAATCCTGTTTGTCAAAAGAATTTTTATGCAAACTCATCTGGGTATCGAAAATAACAAAGTATTTTTGCAGAAAGATTTCTTGAAAGTTGCCAAAGAAAACCAGCTTTTAATATGAAACACACAGATGGATTTTTTTTTTTTAACTTTTAAGAAAATCAGAGACATTTTATCCAACAGGTAAGCAAACTGAAATCTGATTCAACACTCAGTACCTAACTTGAAACTATGAAGTGTTAAGTACCATGGAAAACTTACTTTAGATACCTCTACAATAGTTCTCATACCTATAGAACTTATTGCATGCACAGTGGTTCAGTCTCCTCTTCTTAGGGAATGCTATTTGAATTCTGCTTGCATCACATTGGAAATTTCCTCTATAGGTTGTTGCTACTGAAACAGGTGATCAATAAGCATACAAAACATTTTTCCTCTCTTTCATCTTAGGGTTTTGACATTAAATATTTAAATTAATTCTAGAAATCGGTTTGGAAGTCTAAGCTGTGTGAACCTAGAGCTTACCACCATGATAGATGAGTCAAATAGCAATTAATCAAACAAGCTTGCATGCAAATTTACTGTCATTTTCAAAGGGGTGAGGAGTTTCTAGGTACTGAAGAGAAGATGAATGTTCAACTGGAAATTCATTAAAGTTTACAATGAAAGACAGAAAGCTTGATCATGCCCTCAAATAGTATGCAGACATGTATTTTCTGAATTCTGCACAACACACTGTTTGCAGAGGAACAACAGGTGATTTAACAATGCAAACAATGATGTGTCTCAGGGCATCATTCAGCCAAAACCTTATGGCAGTAAAAAGAAGAAATGTAGTATCAATTAAAAATTTGCTTCAGAAGTTCAAACTGTAATCCCTCTCTTCAACAAAACATTGCATTAACATTTACATATTTACTCATACTTAGCATTCATGGACTAAGTACAAAAGTTCCGTGTAAGAGCTCCGCAGGGTAATTTCCTTCAGATCCTCCTCTCCCTCCCACTAATGACCTACCAGCTGACCTGCACTCCTAGCTGTGAGAAGCATTAACTCAAAAACTACAAGACCTCATACAACCAAAGCCTCGCTGAAGTCAAACTAAGGAATAAGCTGCAGAATACTCACCTGCACTAGTGAAATTCTGACTCCAGTGAAATGAAAGGGAGTTTCATGCCCTACTAACAGACACCTGCCTACAGAGAAATCACAACCTCTGCTACATTAATGCAAGAGACCAACTGACACTACAGACACAGATGTGTAATGTCCCTAAATCTTCTCCTATCACCCTGTCTGAACATCTCACCTCTCCTCAGCTTTCTTCATGCCTTGAGAACTGAGAGTTATCCACAGTGATCAAAGAAAACAGAGCACCATGGCAAAAGATTAAACAGCTGTTATCCTTTTGGGGAACATTCTACACAAATCGGAAAACCCAATGTAAGACATCAAGAGGATTCTGTTTGGCCAGTTTCCTCTCTATTTTAGTCTCCAGTGGACTAAAATTCCTACTTCAGAAGAAAAAAAAACTTCACACATCTTCTGAACATAGCCAAATGTTTAGCTGAGTATTCCCTTGGAAAATATTCATGCTCCAGCTAGCACAAATATATCCGAGGTAGACAGTCAGAGCATACCTAATAGTCTCAGAAAGTAAAGAATTATTATAATTTTTCAAGTTGGGTTTGTTTTTAGAAGAAGTAAGTAGCCATGTAGGGAAGAACCTGCCCTTCTGTGAGATGCAAAAGATTCATGATGCTCTTCAGCATCACTGCCAATAGTTTTACTTCATGCCACCCAACTACAGCAGTCGCTGGCTCTGTTTGGCGCTTCGAAAATTCTGTAACCGGTGAGATTCACTTGGTTTATTCTGAGAAGCAGTGAAGAAAACGTGGATTTAACCATGTTCAGTATAACATGGACTTCCTAAAACATGGATTTAGTCAAACTTTCAAAGGGTTATCTTTAGGTACACTGGAAATGAAATGTGACATTATAAAGCACAATTCCAGTGCCACACAATCAAATGGAAAACTAATATTGCTAATCACAACAATTGCTCGTGTAACTTGGCTTTTTGTGATCTTTCTTCAGGATCCCTTTTACCCAGCATTACCTCCAAAGAAGAGACGTCTGTGAGGTTTACCTGAGGACACTGATGTGAATACCAATAAAACTGACAACCATTTCTTCAACTCCTGTTTCTTTTCTCCCTGCAGTCACAGTGCAACTTTTAATGTTAAATCTCTCTTTTTTTTTTTTTTTTTTTTTAGTTCTAGTCTATAGCTTATTTCATATCCCTACTGCTTTCTCTCAGGACTTGGACTAAACTTGCAGGGCAAAAGGGGCATCTTGCAGACAGCTCATCTCTCTCTGTTTAACCATCCTGCCGGCAAGTAATTTCCCCATGCCCATTCATCTGCTACCTCTCACAGAAAAGCACTGCAAATGTGGGCAACAGGAACTTGCTGTTGCCTGCCCAAAGGAAAACAGCCATAAGAGTGAACCAGCGTGGTCCTTGGATCCTCAAATTACAATAAACATCCCCTCTACCTTCACCTCCCTCCTCAAATAAGCCTGTGACCAAAATCACCAGTACCCCACAGCAGCTGCCTGGTTCACAAACAACTGTGTGGTGAAGATGTGGTGTGGAAAAGGTAGTGTCCTACCTTTTCTTTTCCTGTTCCCAAATATCAGCGGCAAAAGGGAGAAGGTAGTAGGGGAAGCACCCCGGCAGAGCAGCTAGGAGGACACTGTCAAATGTGCTCCTGCCAACCAAGAACTCGATTGGTATCCTTAACCAGGAAGTGTCAAAGGGTACCAAAACACAGAGCTTAAAACTGAACTGCTAATTCAAATTACTAAAAATAACATCCCAAACTGTGGTTTGGGTTGCAAAAGGATCACCTCTGTCCTAAAATAAGACAGTCATGAGGATGAGGCATTGTAACCCGTCACCTGAGTATTCCCCAATTAAGGGCCCAAGATCTGTAAGTAATTTTTTGCATTTACATATGCTTTTGTTGGTTTTACACTTCATACAGCTCTTGGGTTTATTGCTTCAATAAGACCCGTTCACTCATGTGTGCTGAGAATGCCTTAATGCTCTGTGAATCACAGATAACACAGAGCTCTACACCTTATTTGGTGTAAAAGGAGGGAAATTGCTCGAGCAGAATGTAAAAAAAAAAAGTTAGCAAGAAGCTGGCTTGTTGTAAGTACAGACATTTATCAGTTATTAGTCATTAGTCGAAACTGATAATGATGGGCAGTCAAGCATAGTGCTTCTCATCTTTGTTTTCGATGACGATAAAGTGCTGCCTGCTGCCAAACAGTGCCTCAAAATGGAGAAAAGTACTTAAACTTGCTTCAGATGAGCAACTGGGTGCGCGCCAATTTTTTACATGAGCAGTCATAAGCATGTTCCTGCACAGCAGGATGTGATCAAACTATTCAAAGCTGTAAAACCAGGTTTGCTTGCCAGTTATGTTATTACTTCAAGATCAGTGTATTACAGACGATACTTTGCCAGCCATGAAACTACTGTTTTTCCTTAACAACAAATTCTACACCTTTAATATTTAAAACTCTGTATAGAATTGACTGTTCCCAATTAAAAGAAAAAAAAAATTTACAGAGTGAAAGTTAGGACTGAAAACATATCAAATACATGATCTCCTGAACTATAAGCCATCCCTTATTTAGCTTTAAAAAAAATCACTTCCTTCAAGCTGTACCAATTTAAAAGTCCCCTTTCTCTAAACTAGAAGAAAAGTAATTGTAATGACTTACTCAAGTCCTCAGCTTCAGCTGCCAACCCTGTAATCATATTAACATTCCTGTCCATAAGGTGTGATGTGGTTAATAGGTGGTTGCTAGTTTGAGACATTGCACTGTATTGCCTCCTGCTGGAAACCACTTCTTTAAAGTATTTTATGTAGATTACACAATGTGACTATGCCATATGTAATCTTTATTAAATGTCTGTCACTAATTGGATTACTCAAGCAAGAAAGATTTTTGTAGAAAGGCAGAACTGTAGTACAAGCAACTGGACAAATATTTTTTTTCCTTGAATGGGTTAAGACAAAACTGAACATTACAGACAAGAAACTGATGTTTTATTTCTCATGACAGTCAGCATCTTTCTCCATTATCCTTTCAGAGGATCAGTCATAAAACAGACTCAAGCTCCCCAGTATAACACTGTTCACTAACAAACATACCTTAGCAAATACAACCAAACAGTTGAGTTTGTTTTTTTAAGGGGGTTGGTACAGGAGAAGATGGATGTCAATGTTTAGCCATGCTTTAGTTGTTTGGTTTTTATTCACTTGAAAATACATACTAAAAGTAGTATCAAATATTTGAGTTTATACCATTTTATTTGTTTTCACACATACAAAAAGTAGTTTGCATATTTGCTCAGCAATCTAGTGAATGATCTAGGATTACATACACATGCACAGCTCAATACAGTGATAGAAGTGCCTCTATCTGCTTCCTAGTAAGAAGTAACATACACGTTTGAAATCTCAAAAAAATATGCAGAGGTTCTTGGGTGTTACAGCTCAAAAAAACATTTTCAGAACCTTTCCAAGACATGAACAGTACTCTTCATTTTTTGAAGAATAAAAAAAAAATTATTCAAGTAAAATTCAAATAGAAGAATCACACCTAGCTAACCATTGTCAAATATGCTGCAACAGCGGTCCAGTTAAATGCAACTTAATAGCGTAACTACCAGAAAAAGTATTGCAAAACTGCATTTCAAAGACTAATTGAAAGTAATTTGTATTTACTTGGTCATAGGAAAGACACAGTTTATAGAATGTCCATTCTCTAGGAATGTAACCTATTCCTCACTTGAAATCAAAGCAATGTGTTCAAGCTCTGAAGGCTGTGTTATTGTTTCTTACTGAGAAAAATCATAAATCCTACAAGTAAAACCCCAAAAGCTAGATACTACTTACATTCACTCTGCTCAACTGTCAAGTGATAGGCTATTGTGAAGAAAACCATAAAGAAGAATAACAGCTGCAGCTTCATTAAACACAGTCAGTCCAAACCCCTGTTATCATGTAGGCAGTTCTCTGTCATAGGGAACCAGTTACGGTGGTCACTCAAATGACTCTGCTGTCTCCAGCACTGCACAACAGCAAGCAGGAACAGAGCAGCATGGTGTTCACACAATGTGTCACAAAGCATTAGCTTCTATTGCCCAGTACCCTCAGAACTTTAAAAATGCCTTTTTCAGAGGATAGCCACAGCATGCTAATGGTTTACTCTATTTCTGTTTTGTCTCAGCTTGTTGTCATCAATTCCCCCCCTCACATTTGATGTCACCTCCACCAAAAAGAAAAAGATTTTAACTTGCAGATGTTATGAATGCCTGAGACGACCTCAGATCTAACTTCCAATAATTTGCATTTGTTATGCTAAGCATATACATCCCCTGAATTATATCTAGTCCCTTTGTGGTCTAATGTAGGAATCCCTCTCCTATTGTTCTTGCTGTTAGCACTGTAATAACTACCGCTATGGCAATGTTAACAAAAGACTACTAATAATTCAAGTACGGTATGAATTCCCAAGGAATCATCAAGTGAGAAACGCAAGTTGAAATGGTAGCTTCAATTCCAAGGACCTATTTTCTACATTCAAGAGTTACAGCCGTAAAAGCATCACATATGTGAAAACACACCACATGATCAATAGAGTTCTATTAATAATAATTAATTTAGAACAATGGTATTATAAATTGAAAATGGTATCACAGTAGTACAGCTTAATTCCATTTAAATTTTCATTTGATGGGGATTTTTTTTTTTTTTTTTTTTCAGCTGCACTGTCTGCTTAACATTACCTGTGCTTTTTACTGACAGGCCTAAATATGGCTTTGCTAGTTGTGGCACTTGAGCCATTACTGTATAAAATAATTATCTTTATTAATTCCAAGCTGATTACTTGGAAAAGATTCCTCCTTAAACAGGCAGCTTAAAAATCAGTTCAATTAATATGTATATTAAAATGCCCCACAACATTCTTCTGACATTCATAACAGTTTTATGGTCCAAGTATGCCTGAAAGTCCACTCCAACAAAGAAGCAAAAAATGACAAAACAAGAATAAAAATATCAAAAGATCTTTCTCTTCTGCTGAAAGCTTTTCTCTTATAAGCTGCTCACTTTTTGAATGCCCTGTGCAAAGACGAAAGAACATAAACTTTTGGCAGGACTGTTGGATGTTTCCCAGCAGCTATGCTGCTCATCATTATTATAAAAGCAAAAGAAAGTAGACTGAAAAAGTAACATCTTCCAACATTAACATCCTTTGCAGTGCATACTGGATAGGCACACAAATATTTTAAGCACCAGGCAGATGGGGCTTTCAAGGTTAAAGTAGGAGAGAATGCAAAAACGACGACTGCAAAAAAGTGAAAATTACAAGGTGTGTAGAAGGGACTCTCTTACCAGGAGACTTTTCAATACAACATAAATTCAATCAACGCTATCAATAACACTCAAGATCACAAACCTGACTTTAAATCTAATAGAAATTAGGTAGATGTGGGCTAACTTCGGTAACTCACATTGAAAATCTAAGTTTTCAATATTGGAAGAGTCAGATGAAATTTCTTGCCTGGGATGAATACATAAGGAGTTTCATCCAGTTTAAAATCTTGTGTTTTCCCAAGAGATATATCCCCTACTTGGACTGCTCCTCCCTACAGCCTGTTCCTATTGAGCTAAATCTAGGTTAAAATCCAGGAAAGAAAACTGTGGGGAAGAAAAAAACAAGAGAGAAACTCTTCCATGAGATGGGAAAAGCAAGGAGACTCTCTTCATGGTAAACAGAATGAAGACAATAGTGTTCTGTGAAAATAGGAAATTGCAGGGAATGAGTAATCTCAGCAGAAAAAGGACCTCAGGTTCTTTCAAGTCATGTAGCAGAAGTGTAAGACTTTGAGAGTCAAGGACCACATGCTGATTTTTATCTCCTGAATGCAAATCAACAAAGGGAGGAATTGTTTGCATTGTTGCGTGTGGTACCGTTATCTTCCTTTAACGTATATTTCTGCCACTTATAACTCTTTACAAATCCTTGAGTCCCAGTTAACTGTCATTATACTAATACGGCATAATGCAAAACGAAGTCCTTAACAGCTTTTTAGAGTGGTCAATACACTGAAAACTATTTTGTTTTAAAAAAGGAGACAGCTAGTGATCAAGTGCAAAAAATACAAAAATAACTTTTCTCATAAAACGCACTGATGTCATTTCAATGGGTATTCCTACCGTGAAGAAACAGCTGATCATTAATCAGCCATTTACCACAAGGGCTCTCTTTAAGATTTTCAGCAGGGAAAAGCAAATGAAATAATTTTTTACCCCAAAAGTAAAAGGGAAAAAAAAAAAAAAAGGAAAAAGAAAAAAAGAAATTTGGTATTGAGTGATTATATACTTGTAGAGACTTACTTGAGACAAAGCAGCATCCCGTTGTTCTATTACTGCATTCATTTCCTCAGCTATTATTTTCTTTTTACGTTCTTTGGTCCTGTGTATTCGATTCAGAATTATAGCTCCATTCTTCAGTATATCTATCCCTGTGTCTGCATTGTTTATTCTGTTCAGTAATTCCTGTAATGTCTACCAACAGCATTATATGTTAGTCAGACATGAAGTTTTAATATATTTTATTTAATATAGGGTTTTAATTAATAGGCACATGTGAATTGTAAATTGACTGAGTGAAGTTATTGAATTTTCATATTGCAGCAAAGATGTACATTATTAGTGTGTCAATTCTTCTTTTTCCCACATCTTAGTTCTTGAAACCCACTCAATTGAACTTAAGCCTCTAAGATATAAGACTGACATCAAGAAATCTCCTCAGAGAATGGCTTACCATGTCATTTTCTTCAGGGTTAATATTTTCTAGCCTAGAAAAAAGGGACACAGAAAGCCCGATCAGTAGCATTTCCTTAGTGCAGCAAAATGAGTTCGCTTTTTAAATCTTTAGAACCTCAAGTAATTTCATTCTACTAGTCTTTAGAGTCAACCATGACACTGAACATATTAAAGTGCCACCTGCCCGACTCCATCTTTCAATAATGCTCCATATCTTCAGCACTGACTTCAGACTGTTAAGTTATTAATGTTTACTGCTATATATGACTACAAGGATCAATTGTTCATATGTGCTTAGATGAAGAAAGTTCCCCAGCGATAGAAATGACTGATGCTCTTATTTTATTTATTTCTGGGCTTACAACTTTTACCTGATGTCGTATTTTTGTTGTTTTTACTGCACCCCAAATGAAATGGGACAGGACTGTTGTGGAGAATTTTTTTTTTTATTTTAAAGTAAGTCTTTTTCCACCTCTCTCTCCCAAAATGAGGAAAAAATACCTAATTGAAGTTTTCTTGAAAATATTTTGGTTATATACCTTGCATAACATAGCAAGCTAAGCCTGTTCTCTGCAAGGCCCTTATTTAATTCTGGAACAACCTCCCCTGCACTTTCCCCCCTTTCTGTTTCAACAGAACTTATATTGACCTGCCAAATACAAAGATGATACGAAGAATTTAGTCATACAGCATTGAACACCGGCTGTGCAAAAGCAGTGAGTGATAGCACAAAAATCTAATAAATGGCAGAGTATGCATTTTATTTTACTTAAGGTTAGTTATATGGACAGCATATTATTTAAAACAGTTATCTGTATTTTAAAACGGAGGAGACCTCTTTTCTGGAAAAATGAGCATATTAAAGTTACCTTACCACACCATTGCTACTTACTTAATGGTGACTTCTACTAAAAATAGGTCTGTCACTAGCATACGATATTTTAAAAGACAGATATAGTACCATTAAGCATCTGCTAATCAGCAACACACACTTTTTCAACAGTGCTGTGACAGTTGCTACTCTGAAGCCAAGATTTTAGCGAGCAAACATCATAGAGGACATGACAGCACACTAGCACCTTTTACATTAAAGCATTAGTTTTACCAGATAACAGTACATAAGGCATAGTAAATCAACCAGTACAGAAATTAATTCTTTAAATAAAAAAGAAATAATTCAGAATGTACTACCAGTGTACAACAGCTGGTATATTTATATGGAATTCACAAGCAGTAACTACTCCAACATATACAGTCAGCACCAGCACTAAACAAAACAAAGTAAAAGCTAACCTTTCCTGGGTTTAACTTGTATTCATAAAGTAACACAAATTGTAAAAACCCCAAACATATTATAAGTCCAAATTCTCAGAACTGGCTTCTTGACTTGGCTTCTTGTCAAGTTCCTGCTTTAGGTTTTTACATTGCTCAAAGCGCCACTTCATGTGGGACTTAAAAATGGATCTCCAGCTAGTTTGTATTCACAATGAAAGGAACGGTATTTGTCAAAGTAAATTGGCAGGACTGACCCGGATTCTCCAGAGGACTTCTACCCTGCTAAAAGTGTGGGTCAACAAAATCACCCAGTCGACCAACAGGCTGGGTAAGCAAGACACCTTAGGGAGAAACGAGGGTGGGAAAAAGAACAGGAACTTCTACCATAAGTGTAGCCCTTCAGCATACAACTTCCACAAGGGATCTGTCTGTAGGTGTACATACACCTCCTTAGATGACAGTATTTTTTAAAAAGCAGCATCCAGAGCTGTGTATATTTGCCCTGCTGCCTCTCCCTGTTCTGTGCACAGGCAATAAGTGATGCTAAGATCTCTCATTATTTTAAACAGCAGTAACCAAGGATTCCTCTTCCCCCCATTTCTACACCCATTCTGCTAATGTAACCCCTAGGGCCAGCGAGACTGAAAGAATTTTGGTTGTTACAGTTAAATAATGACAACAGAATTGCTCCAGCTGCTAGTTTAAAGAAAGCATTAAAGCATTTGATAAAGGTTGGCAGGCTGTTCAATATTGCCCTCTTGTAAAGACCTCCGATTGGAATAAGTCCAAAGCAGATAGAAGGAGTGACCTGTGCTCTAAAACTTGATGAGTGTGGCACAAGTAGCCAATGTTCTTTAAAAAACCCCAAACCTCTATGTGCTCCATGCCCGAGAGAACTTGACCTTTTGAACAACCAGCATCAGGAAGAAAATATTTAGGATGGTAGTCAGAAAAGTTTCAAAAATCCAGATGAAACTCCAAAATTAAATAAAATAAACAGAGTCCCTCATGGCTCATCCCACCACCTCTGCTTCTTCCAAAGGATTAGTGGAGTGGTGAGGTAAACTCCAAAAAAATTTCCATTCAGCCACAGTAATAAATTACTTAGAATAAAGAGGCTGAGAAAAGTAATTTCCTCATGGGGTTGACTCTGCTTCTGAGAATGCAGCACCTCAATTTGACTCTTCTCAGTCAGTCCTGGCTTGCTCCTCTCATTGCAAAATGCCAGACATCCAGGCAGATATGAGTGCCTTGTCAGCTCAGCTGAGATGTTACCACAGTTAGTAAAGATGCCCAATGTTCTGAAAAGCCTGAGTGCTGGAGCCAGGCTGGTATTCCAGCAGGAATCTTGGCTCCACTCAGCCATTTCTTGTTTGCAAAGTGTGCAGCTGCATGAATAAGCATCCTGTAAGCTTAGAATAAGTGGAACAGAAGAAAAGCGGCTGGCCCTGATGGAGGCAACCCTACCTTCTTGGTTCTGTAATGCCCAAAGATTTCAAAAAGAGCAAAGAACTTTATTCAAAAAAAGAACACAAAATCCCCTGAACCAATAATCACAACAGGAAATGTTTCCCTGTACCATACCATTGCTCTTTTTGGAAGAAATATCACATTATCTAGAAGGTGTTGTCACATAGAGGACTGATATGGGTAAGCGAAGAGCTGTGGTCAGCTTGACCTTGGTCAGGCTGCACAAATGGATGCAGTCACCGTGGACTGCGGTAATACTGAATATAAGTTGGTGGAATGGAGCCAGGCATCTTTGAAGTTTCTTACATTGTCTGATATGGCTTAAGACATTCCCATCAAACTTGCAATTTGGCTGAACGGGTAGCAAGGTAAGAAAAGAGGCAGATACTAAGACATCTGATGCAGTGAACATGATGATTACTTGGACATAAAGAATGAGTTTTTCTCCCTTTCAGGGGATTACATACAGCAATTAATGCCCAGTAATTCATTACCATTAAGTACTTACTGCATGAACAATTAACAAACGTTAACAAACTTTACAGTGGGAACAAATGAAGCTTTTGGGCTCTCTGCCTTTGTGGCTTTTGTCAATTAGGATTTTTCTTTCACTGCTCTGATGACTGACACTAAAACTATCAATGAAAATAAAAGCATGTAACATTTTTCAGAACCCTTCAGCAACATCTTTGTGCCCTATGGGAGGCATAAACCTGCTTGGGATCTGCCTAAGGATTTTGTTCATGTCACCCTCAGTGACAGGTCACACAGCACCCACAATGTGAAAGACTTGGGTATGACTCTTCCCAACAAGCTGGTATTGCCACAGTCAGTCTCTGTAATGTAGAATGGGAGACCTTGGAAAATACTGGATCTATGATCTTGCAGCACACATTCAGCTTGGCAAGGACAATTCTTTTGAATTAAATTGGTTTTGCCCCCAGTTTTGTGCCCTGGTGTTGGCTGTCATGACAGCAAATATCACACAGAAGCCTGACCTGCACCCTTGCAGAATATACAGGAGGAGATACTAGCTACAGACAATGGCTCACTGGTTTAGGCAAAGAGGAATGCATATGGGATATTGAACTAACCGGAGCTGGTTAGCCCATTGCAATTTTTGCCTGTGTTGGGTTGGTGTTCTCCACAGGGAAATCTCCTGTGCCAATTCTGAGACTGTGAATGGCATCCGGGTATCAGGCCTCTCTATAAAGCATCAGAAAGAGCACCCAAGTGGATGACAGCAATAACAATTGCTATTCTCTAAATGATAGCAATAAGGTATAATAGCTTGGCTCCAAGCTATCAGCAAAGGGAGTTACTGACCCTCTCCTTGGAGCAAGTACCTTTTTTGTCATTACCAGTGTATCCAGTGCCTTCTGCAACGACATTTTTTTGGGGAAGGTAGTATACATGTTCTCCAAGAAGTGGAGTTTCTTATCTCTTCTCATCCTTCTGCTTAGAAATAAGTTGGTCTTCCAGTACAAGTGAAGCAGACAGAAGGGGTTGAAGGGAGAACAAGTGATGGTGTTCTGAGGGATTCATGTGTGTCAAGACCTGCCACATGTGTGCCTATGGATTCCATTGCAGAAAAAGCAGCAATATGCCTCTCACACACTTAATAACCTGTGATTTCTTCCAGAAGCCCAAAAGTCATTGACTAGGTCTGTCAACCAGAATAATTAATTTGCTGCAGGACTTCAGCACTTTAACCCCAAAGTTCTTGAGTTTATGCTAACACCTTATACACAGTTTCATTTGATGTTTGGGGCCACACAAGACTTTCTTGCTTTCTTTACTCTTGGAACATACAAAAGCAGAAGAATGACAGAAGAAATTGGAAAGAATGGAATAAGGCTCACAGCTATGATGCCTCTTACAGGAATTTAAAGCACATTTGTAATTTCCTCAGAGATTGCTGCTCAAAGCAACATTTCAGAAGCACATACACCTATAATGGGCCCTGTAGAGACATTTAACTCTAACAAATTGTGCACCAATTCTTGTGGGAATGGAATCTCCTAATCTTGCTGTTGAGTCATGCTACAGGCTGTGACAAACTAGCAACATGTAAATTCCAGAGAGTAATGGTGCACAAACTATGTGCACACTACTGAAATTTATTTAGATAACATTCTCCAGCCTTACCTACAAAAATACCCAAAAGAAGATGACTGGTTTTCTGCCATAAAGAGCAAAGAGTGTTCTTAGTAGAATGAATTATTTAAAACATAATTGCCTGCCATTTAGTTAACTCACAGCTGCACCTATTCAGTCTCCTACCATGAAAAACTTCTCTGTTTGCTTTGTATTTCTCTTGGCAGAAAAATAGGAGAAATTTCTCAGCCACTCTAGACTTTGGGGGACTACCATAGATGGTAAGCAAGATGATCACAACTCAGATGGAGAAAGATTACATGGAGAAGCAAATTGTAGCTTCAAAGCTGCCTATATACCAAAGTGACAAAAGAAACTGTTCTTGATCTTCCTCTCCTGACTTAACAGTTTTGTTTAACATGAGATTGCCTATTTCTGTTGTGTTAACACAGCACACATAAAACTATAAGAAGTATTAATTATACCCTTATTGCCTTACAAACTGATCCTACACTACAGACAAGAAAAACCCATATATTTTTACTACGTCACCCACATCACTAGTAGAAATTTTCCAGAAGGAAATGTCTAGGGGGCTTAAAGGTTTGATTGATTTCCTATACATCGCAACTTCTGACTGACATTCTGGTACTCTGTGTCACAAGATTCCTATAAAATGTCACATTCGTCTTATTTATCCCTGAATAAATCAATACCAAAGCTTTTGATTATATTTTTAATTTCTGTGATCAAAATTATTCACCTTGCTCTCAGTCTCCAGAGAAAAATACGGTCTTATAGGATGGCTAACAAATTAACCAATAGCACAGTAAGACTAGTACTAGTCTGGTATTTCATCATAAAGAAGTTTGTGCTATATAACCACTGTCAAGCAGTTTATGGCAGTCAAAGACTGACACAACAACCTTTTGGCACAGGGTAGAAAATGTATACTTACTCCTTGAGAGACTCTTCTAAACGCTGGACTCGTAGAAATGCTTCATCTCTCTCTTCATTGGCTAACCTAAGCCTTGCCATGACAGCCTCATCACGTTCTCGTTGAGCAGAATAAACTTCTTCCACCAGAGCTGCAAAAGTAACCAGTGTGTTTAACAAACAACTTTGACAGGGAAAGACACTATTAGACACACTTACATGGGCCTTTCTGAGCATCTCCTAAAATCAACATTTCTCCACTGACCTCAGATCACTCTGGATAAGGTCTATATTACTCTTCAGACACAACACTAAATAGCTGTTGATTGCTAAAATGAATACTTCAAGGAATGAAATAAAGCTATGTGTTTTTAAATTCACCCCTGTATAATCAAACAGGGCAAGGAAGTTATTTGCTTTGCATTCTGAATACTTGCTTAATGGAAAAGTAATTCTTAAAGCTCAGAATCATATGAGACACTAGTAAGTTTCTTCCAGGACATAGAGTTAAAAGTAATGATACATTAAAACTACTTCTACCATCACACTGCTTCCTATCAGGGTGGCACACTGATACTAAATATTAAAAATTCTGGTAGTTTCATAGTCTGTCTCTGGTAGCACAAGAGTGGCACAGCTGGCATCTCTTCTTCTCTGCCAAGCCTTTACTTTATTGTGTAATATACTGTTATATTATCTGTTACGGCATACGTGGACCTTGGAGCATTAGGTGCCAATAAACTAAGATTTACTGTCTATCCTTGGGAGCAAACTAACACCTTCAAGTCATTCCTCATCCCGAGCTTACATTTTCTTCCTGCCTCTCCCCTGTCAATATGTCTAACACCATCTCTGGCACACCGCCAGAATCCTTACCTCGACCCTGCCTCCACTAAAATCTTTATTCATACTTTCATCATTTCCCTCTGCAATACTGCAAATCTCTCCTCACAGTCATCATAAAACCCTGCAGCTGAAATGTCTAGGGACTTTCAGGATGCCATAGTAAGACAGCCATCACTCCAAGACAGAGGACTATATCCTCTCTGATTGTCACAGGCACCTCCAAAAAACTGAACTGAGGTCAGTAGGTTCCAGAATTCTCCATGCTCCTCTTCTAGTCTGCCAAGCTGGTGTTCAGCCACAGTATCCTAACACCATATTACAGTCTCTTTCAAATTTTGGCATTTTTTTTCTCAAGAACCTTCTGTATTAAGCCACTGCTGCTGTGCTTCCTTACCCCCTTCAGAACTCTGCTCCTCTCTGAACCACTATTCAAGTCATTAAAATCTCAAAGAAAGGCTTCCTCTTCACGTTACGCTAGAGGTTTTATCCCTTCCATTCTTGCCTCAATTGACATCAACTTTGTTGCCTTTATAGGTTAGTTTAGTCTTCACCTTTGTACATCATTGTACAAAAACTTCACAGTGCGATATAACATAAAGCACTTTATTGTTCTTCACAGAATGGAACAATAGGAACATAGTAGTACATTTTGGTGGCAGCTATATCGCTGGCACAAAATACACATTATCATTACTGAAAAAAACCCCAAAACACCCCAATCAACTGAAATACAAAAAGCGGTAAGTTTCAGTACAGTTCACAAGCAGCTCAGAGAAGCAGGGATGTAAGATGACTGAGAAGATGAATAGAAAAAGAATGTGGAGAGATGAATTAGGAAGCTAATCAAGGTAGGAAAGCAATCCTCTTGTCCTCAAGCTGGGGAGAAGAGTGTTACTGAGGAGTAAGGAAGAATTTTTTGCAGGTCTAGCAAAAGGTTGCATGATAACAGCAGACTGGACAAAAGAAGACAGGGAAAGTCTAAATGTCACTTCTGGGAGTCCAGTCCCTCCTCTCACAAAAATCTGCAGAGGAGGTGCAAGCCTGGTCATCAGGCCAGAGATGTAACAAGATGTAACATAAAAACCAACCAACCAAACAAAAAAAATTCAGCATCAGAAGCACAAATCTTGAAATGTACAGATAATCTAACAAACACTGATTTAATTCTCTTCCGTTTGAGTATTTACTTGTTCCACAAGAATAGTGTCTTTTTAATTTGCCCTGTTTTGCTTGATGTGGAATGGAAAAACTAAGGCATGAGTAAAGCAGCTGCAAAACTGCATGCACACAGACCGGTAGGCAGGAGTATGTTTGCAGCACTTGCAGAGGATGAGTCTGGTATCTGCAAAGGTAGGTAGCTCAGCAAGAACAAGAACAAATTGTATGGGGTGGGCCGTGCATTTCAGCTCACCAGACTTCCACTGAGGTTGCTGAGATCTATGATGGCAGGGAAACTAGTTCCTCAGCATTGACTGCCTCGGTAAACTACAATACAACTTCTATGCCCTAGTTGGATCTGGAATAAGCAAGCAGTTTAATTACGTATGGTAATTATTACCTATGTGTACCTCAATATATTTGTTTACTATAATTTTTCCAGTAAATTATGTCAGTTTATCTATCATCATGCCAGAGACACTGCACAGAGAACCCTTTGCATAAAGCTGCAAGTGGAAACATTATGCAATTTTCATAATGACAACAATTGCTGGAATGAATAGAAAGCTGTCTAAAATAACTAAAGATTTGGCACTTACTACTGTTCTGGGGTTAATTAGTTTCCAGATTAGTTAACTTCTTTGAGTGCATCCCTTCTGTCAGATGCTATAATGTCCCCACTTCAGCACGGAAAACCACAATTTGCTGACTGCTACAATGGATCTTGAGCATACAACTACACTTAGAGGGACTGTGTTTTGGTATATCTAATTCCCTCTCTGAGGAACTATAACCAGTGGTAATAATGACTATACAGGCTTTTTAAAACCAGATCATTGCTTATTTGTCTGTAAACCAAAGTAATTTATAAATATATATGAACAGCATGAAAACATTCAGAAAAAGAGATTTTTTTAAGTTACTTAAACATCCTGCTTATCTCAAATCTTACCATCCCTGATAGTAGCCCAGAGACTAATTGCCTTGAACAGTGAACCCTTTCCCCACCCAAAGGTCCATTACAAAATACTGTCTTTTAACTACTGGCTATGGAAAAGGGACTTAAATTGAGCAACTCTTTCTTGTTATTTTCTTATCCTTCCACTAAATTAAAGCATGGGAGTAAATATGCCAATAACCAGATTCACCAGCTACATTAAAAAAAATTTACAGTAGTTCCATATCAATCACAAGTATTTGGCTTTTTGCTTCTATTTCTTAAAAGTAATATTGCAAGTTAATTTTTTCATATTAAAATAGATTAGGGAGTGTGTAGAAAATCATGTAAGATACCTGCATGGTAATCTAAGTTTAAAAAAAGGAAAAAAAAGGAAAAGATACTTAGCTACATGGCATTTCAATACCATGTAGCAATACTGACACTGACCACAAGAAATTACTAATTTAAAAAATACTTAGAGTCCTCATCTAGCTCATTTTAATGGTCTACAGAAGGCTAACTTACCTGGTTCCTTTACCAGCCAGTTTCTGCTGAATTTAGGTTAGATATTTCTGTCATCCAATGCCTATATATTTCTGACTCTGTTTAATAGTTAACAAATTCCTTTTTTTAATACTATACAGAAAATTATAACAGTTACACAATTGCAGGTGGTCCAAGCAATAACATTCACTATTCAGATTGAGCTATGGATGAGTCACAAGTAAAAGTTCAGGACCATAAGGACCACAAGATTCTTCAAGTGAGACACTGCAATACATACTCTTTTGGGTTGCAATGCAGCAGCAAACCAAAACGTTTTGTGTCATATTTAGGAAAGTATGTGAAGTATAAGCTGTCCAATGAAAAGCCTATGAGAGAGAGTGACATAAAAATCCTCCATATTAAAAAGAGGAAAGACCATCCAGATTATCATCCCTATGCTTCTTAAAAATCCCAGGCAAAAATTGAGAGTAACAAATCTGGCTCCTAAGCCCCATTCAAGATATGGCATATCCAGCAAAATACTAGCCCCATACTGACACACTGACTTGATGCCTGATGCAAAGAAAAAAGTGATCCAGCTACTTAGTCACCAACTGCTCTGGTCGACACCACAAGGTTTTTCTTGGAGACCTTCCAATGGCGCACCAACCAACCCTATCCTGTTTATCTTGAGGCCTGACCAACAAGAAACACAAATTCTTATAGAACTCATGTTTCAAGCAAAAAAATGACACACAAAAATGAAGTATGAATAGTCAAGTATTAAGCTAAAATGAATTGTGTCATTTACTAAATCATATACATAGGACATTCAAGAATTAAAATACTTAAATCCTGTAGTGCTAAATTAAGAAAAAGGGATTATTTTCCAATGCTTGCAAACATTGTAATATATATAAATATGACATTACTATTTAGTTGCATAAACTTTATTTGCTTTGGAATAATTTAATAACATCTTTCTCCTTGTAACTAAAACCCCTGCATGCTCTAAAAGAGCTCTTTATTTTAAAAGAATCATTATGCTAAACTCATCAATTCTAAAACATTTTTAGTTTTTAGTAAAGAAAACAATTGTAAACAGAGAGCTTTTGTAAGGTAGATAGCTATTACAAAGTTCACTTAGAAAATCAATATAGCATTTTAGCTGGAATTTGCTCATTAAACACCCACAGCTCTAATGCAAATTATGATGGAATGAATAAAGCAAATACATATGCTTCTTTCTTTTTATTAAATGTAAAATCTACTGTTAATTGCATCTGGTATGTCATATAAACTTTTCTCCTTAACTATTAAATGGAAGCTTTTACAAAAGTCATTAGAGATTCTCTTTCTTTGACTTGTATAAATTTCAATATTTGTTCAGTAAAGGTTCACAGCAGTTAAATTACATTAACAAATATTATTAGCTACTATGTAAGCCAACTAAGTAAAATACTTATATTGCAGGTAAAACAAATCAATGGGTGTTTACAATAATATTTGGATATGTCCATTTTTAAACAAGCTTATCAAATATCATGTAATTCTTAGGCAAATGAGAGAGACTCAAAGTAGATTTTTTCTTCCCAAATACTCAAATTTGTTTAGTAAGCTAATTGTTTTCTAATATGGGCAAAAGTAAATATGAAGAAGATGAACCATACTGAGTATGAGTTTACTGAGTCAAAGCAGTGTACATATTTTCTTAGTTGAACCTGATTCTTTTGGCAAACCTATCTTCTACACTTTTAAAACTACCTTTAAAATACAGCAGTAGTGAGAAGGTGTGTTGGAAATCATTCTAGTTTAAACAGTGGTTCATGATTTTCCAAACAACAGAACTTTGGGGGAAGGGAGGAAAGCACAGTTCCCAGGAAAAAAGTCTGTTTGCTGATTTCCTAGAGGTCATCTGTGTAAATAAAAAAACTGAATAGGAGAGGCAAGAAAGAAGAAATTGTTAGGACTTAAAACATCTATGGCAGCAGAAATCACTTCATGTTACTCGTTAAAAAATATAAAATCCAGAATACAGGCCAGACCTCATAAGAAAAAGATGAGATCCCTACCCACACCGCTATCGCAGAAGATACAGTAAACATTGTAACACTATAACAATCAGCTTTCAAGATAAGTCCGTTTTACAGAAATAATAACAGTATGTTGGACTTTGCAAAGTATTTGACATTAACAGATGTGATGAAATACTGCTTTTGGCTTTGGACTATGTGAAAAAAAAAGTGACCCAAGAAATAGTACAATTAAAATTTTAGTAATTGTTTTTGTAACAAGCACGAGTTATAGTGATCAGTCACTTACAAGACAAAGACATGGTGAGAAAGTTTTCCTGTTAATAACAATGTACTGTTGCAGAAGGTCAGCGTTTTGCAGTTTAAGATTTAGTATTCAAGTGAACAGTAAGTGACTTGGGATTTTCTTTGGCACTGATTCTGGTACATTCAAATTAATTTTACTAGTTACTCACACCATTACAGCAACAAGAAATATAAATGAGATGATACGTCTTCACAAAAAAGGCTCTGAGCATCTTAAATATTCAAGAATTGACTCAAATAATAATAATAAATGACTCAATAATAATAATAAATGACTCAAAAATTTTTTTGATGCATGATTCGACTTCTGTTTCATACAGGTATACAGGTCTAAGATAGGAGTGAACGTTGAACTCATTAGAAAAATGAAGCAAAGAATATTTTCTGTTTTCTGCCTTTTGGAGATGTATATTATTCTGAAGGAAAAATAGAAACATGAAAGAACTTACTTGGCCAGGTCATACTTATATTCAAGATTCCTGCAATGAGCTTCTTGTTTGTCCTGCTCAGTTGCCTCCATGAAAAAACTGTCAGCTGAAATTTATCCTACAAAGAGGTTTAACCAAAGCTTTTTAGGGATTTTTATTGTGTTTTCACTTTGGATTTCTGAGTAGCAGCTACACCAATGTGAGGAATTAGGGAAGTATACTGGGAAAAGAGGTGCAATGTCTACCTGCCTTTTCATTTTCATCAGTCCTCCCATTCCTGTCCACCACTGCTGGGTCTCTGTCTGTCTAACCACAGGAGGACTTGGAAACTATTCTTGCCATTTCTAGATGGGCCACTATTATTAAATTTTATTTAACCATATGGATATATGCTTGTTCTCCTTACAGAAATACAAACATGTATGTATTTGTTACCCAGTCATTTTAGAAATCAAAATCCTCTCAGACTTCTTTCTACTAGATTTAATGACTGTGCTCACAATTCTTAAATAAGAAGTCAATCTTATCATACCCAAAAATCCAAAAAACCAAAAAAACCCAGATTTCCTGCACTGCTATGAAAGCCGTTAAAATATGTGTCACATATTGGTCTCTGCGCATATATGTTACAAAATGCAGATAATCCCTAGAAATGTTCAAAGCCTAAGGCCCTTACACAGTTCTCATTCAGGTTAATGGGAAACTACCATGAGCTCCAGCGCTGACTGTCGACTTAAAAATAGTGCTGAAATGTTCTATTACAAAACAGACAACTTAAGTTCCTAGCTCTTTTTTTGAAAGCTGCCATTCATTTACTTTCAGTTATGACCTATAACTGAAAAATAAAAGCAAAACAGTGATAAGAATATAATAGGAAAACTACTTTTTTTCATTCGTTTTCACTGGTCTATACCAGGAATTATAGACTACAAGTCATTTACACCTAAATGTGACTTTATAGATAAAGCAATCTGAACAAACACTGATAGAGCACAGTGACTTCTTTATTGCTTTGTGTTTGTTGTATGTATTTAGTGCATAGCATTCATCTGCTCCTACATTTCCAATGCTATAAACAGAGTATTCCTAATAAAAGGCTAAAGTTGCTTAGTGGCAGCTCTGCATAGGGTTTTCTTTGTGTACTCAGATCCCAATTCAATTAAAAAAAAAATAAAGTGGGAAAGAATAGGAGAGCGTATTATACACAGACCCCAAGGCAATTCTTGTGAAAGCCAATCCCTGTACAATACTTAAGCCTCTGCTTCTAACACCCTAAACACAGCTCACTCCAAAATTCAAACCATAATGCTGTTAAACTTTTTTTCAGTGAATAATTGCTGATGCCTGAATATTTACTTTAGGGGGAAAAATATAAATGTTGCATTAAAGTTTGCAAGTTATAATTTGACAGGTTAAAGAAAAGGTTTTTTAATACCCCAAGAAGCAGATTATTTGCAGACCTTTTTATTCCTGAATAAAACCCAATTCTTTATGTTCATCTAGCACCATAGATGGGAAGAGAGAAGGGCCAGACTAATCATAAAAATATGCAGAAGATGCTGATTTGCTTTTTACATACAAGCTCCACCCATAAATAGCTTAGTAATTTACATTTTAACCTATGCCAGCTCATCGTATATTGTACTTCAAAGAGCTGCACGCAACTTTTTGACAATCAACAATTCTGACAATCTGAAGGTAAAACTACATTGTTTCAAACTAAGCTGTTAAAAATTAAGCCAAGATGTTCTCAGTCACAACACCCCCACCTTGGGGTTTTTTTCCTGTCCTTTAGATGGAATGTCTACCTTCCCATACAGAGGATTCAAATCCTCCAGCTATTTTCAAAATTCTTGTTTTTACCAAGAAAAATTTTGAAAACATATTCAGGAAATAGTTTTGCATAATGAAACATTAATAGGACAAAACCCTTAAGAACTATATAGCCTATATATACAAATGAATTATGCACAGAAAACTGAATTAAGCAAGTATATGCATTACCTACTTAAACTGTAAAATATCATTCATATTTAGGTTTATAAACACAAGGGTTGGGAACTATTGAATTCTTTTGGCTAAAGCCCAATATTGGCCTTATTTCAGTTTAATTGGAAGAGGATCTTGAATTCATCTTCTCCATGAGATATCAGGAACCTGGATTTCTGTTTGTACCAAAGGTTAATAAGAAATGTGTCTGCAAAAGTCAAACAGCATTAAATACCAAAAACTGATTATTATTCTGCAGGAGTTGTTCTGTCATTCATAATCTCTCCATGCTCCAACCTTCCACAGCTAATCTTTAATGGATGACATGCAAGAAAGAAAAATAACATCTAAAAAGGGACTCTAAAGTGAGCTTTGAAGAAATGGAAAATACTTTTCTTCTGTGCTGGAAGCTATTGCCACCCAAAGTTTATTACTGGCAAGATTACTTATTTCCTCTTACTTAATGGGATATTAAATCAAATTATCTCTAAGCTAATAGCCACTTGGATATTTGTTTTCACTTTTGCTATTAAAACTATTGCATTCAGTAATTATTTTTCAAGTTAATTTAGGAAGCTTCAAATAATGTTCATGAACATTTCCATACCATATTCAAGAATCCCGAAATACCACAAATGTTAATTCTCAACTTTTTTGTAAAAACAGACCTGAAAAAAGGGACTTGGTGTATTGCCATAGTTTCCAAGAGACTAAAAGCTGCGTAACATATACAACAGTATTAGAAGTATTGCTTTTCCCTTTTTCCACACTATACGTTCTATCATTACCCTGGTCTTTCAGAGGGCATCTGCAGAATGCCAGTACAGTTTTCAGGCATTAAAGGTGGTGTGCAACACCTAACAGACCTAGCAGGGCTGGACTCAATCAGTTGACTCTGATTTAAAAAAAAAATTTGGTAACAATACTATTAGATATTGGCAAAAAACTCCGCACAGAATAGCCCTTGCTACAGAAAGATTTAACAAGAAATATTTTTTATTGTATTTTCCTTCAGAATTATTCTTAGTCCCAATACATAGCACTGTGATAACAACAAAAATATTCCAAGAGCTGAAGTTCTGATGCCAACTATGGTATATGTTGTTGCAGTGATGGTGGGAGTTACTGTAAGAAGACCAGGGCTTTGGTATTTTTTCCAGTTTTGAGAGGCTACCACTATGCTCTACAATTCTCACTTACACTCAACCAGCTCTTTCCTCTAAAAGTTCCTATATATCCCATGTATAATTCTTCTGTTAGGCAAAAATGAAGTCACTTTTTATGTCCATCCAAAGTGAGATCTGTTCTCTCTGCTACTTCTTTTGAAGACTTACTCCTTTCAAACGCCTCCATCCTTACCTTCCAGTCTGTCCGCAGAAGATGTGTGCTCCTTCTCCCCTTCCTCTCCCATACAGTGTACCCATTCCCTTTTCTATTCAACATACGAAAGTTCGGCAGTCCCACATTTCAAGATTTGTCTGTTCTTCATGCCCAGTTCACACGTGGTGTTCCCTTTTTTCCTTACATTATCCTAGTCTCAGTTCTTTTATGATGTGCTCTTCCCTTGATTTTCCCGATGCTGCTTCCACCTCTGTTGTTGTTCTCTTTATGATGGGGAGTGAAACTAATGGTACTTTCTGACATTAGCTTATAATGAGAGGAAATCCAACAGAAGAATAATGAAGAAAGCAGGAACCTGTGGCAACTATGACCACCAGAAACAACAGTCTCTAACGCTTAAAAGCCTGCAATCAAAACTGTTAATTCCCTAATTTTCCTTAGCTATAGCTACCTGACACAGAGAGAGGGACACAAGGAAGTTCTAAAATGAATTTCCCAGGCTAGTAAAACTTAAAAATAAACACCTTCTGAAAATAAGTTACTTACTGCACACAGTAATAAACATTCTCTGCCATGGCCTCAAGTAGTGCCAGGGGAGGTTTAGATTGGATATTAGGAAATATTTCTTCACCGAAAGGGTTGTCGAGCATTGGAATAGGCTGCCCAGGGAAGTGGTTGAGTCACCACCTCTGGAGGTATTCAAAAGACGTGTAGGTGTGGCACTTAGGGACATGGTTTAGTGGTGCATTTGGCAGTGTTAGGTTAATGGTTGGACTCAATGATCTTGAAGGTCTTTTCCAACCTGAACGATTCTATGAATCTATGAATCAGGTATATCTTCCACCTTAACTCTACTTTTTCTTATTCCCTCATGAAGCATTTCACAAATTTATACTTTTCCTCTTCACTTCTTCCTCTGAACAAAGTAAAAATCATAAAGCGACAAGCTTTGGGTTATTTGTTTCTGAAGACTGTTGTAGCTTCATTTAAAAATGGCATTTGTCTTCAGCTTTTCTGTTCTTTCCACAGGACATGTTTAGGTAAAACCCGTTAATTAGAGGGTTACATTTTAAAATGGAATTGTAATATTCCTCAAAGTAGATAACATTTTTATGGTGTATCTTTCTGATGTTTTTTACAATATAATTTTGTTGAGTCATTTTCTTACCATAAAGTGAGTACGAAGTAATAAATATGCAAACACCCATATTTACAAGCTTCACTCTACCATGTGCTATACACTGCAGTAATTGAACATTAACTAGCAACATGAAATCACAGCAGCACGTGTTCCCCTTTCCTCAAAGGACTTAACACAAGGGGAAAAAGTTTTTCCTTAAACACACCGAGTCTTCTTTATCAGGTTCTGCTTGTCCATTAGAACTTTCCCCAAGGCTTTTATGAGAGAGAGACACATAGACCTCCACAAACTCAGTTTGGTTCACATCATTCCAGATTTCAAAACATTTATCCAAACTTGGTAACTTTCTTAGAACCATAAGACAGGAAGCAAAAAAACCATGAAATATTCACGATGCTTCCTTTTTGCAAACAGCTTAAGTAGTAAGGAGCCTCTTGCCCTCTCTCTCGGCATTTAAAGGATTTTATACTTCCTGAACTCGTAAAAGGAGAAAAAAGGGTATTTTTTTAAAGGTCATCCTTATTATACATTGTAGCTCTCATTAAAATTTGGCTTATCCTTCCTTTTAAAATGGAATAACTATGTTAATTATCATATCCATATTCATGCCATACTGTTTTGAAGAGAATATTATGCTTAGGACATAATTAGAAAGTTTAAGCCGTAGTGTAGGAAAAAACAATTTACTAACAAATACTTCAACTGTATCCATAAAAATGAAACTAAACATGTTTTTGACACATCTTTTGACACACATTTCTTTCCACGTTTTAATGAGCAATGAACACCTATATGAAAGAGAATATTTCTCTTTTATAGGTACAGAGGTAAACCACTCTGCAAATATCCAGGTACAAACACAAAACTTGGGATTCAACCCAAACAATTTGCATTAGTTTTTGGCTGCTGGATATAACTATAATACACAGTGCAGATTTTTTTCTTCTGAAAATAAGGCAAGCAGTTTCTGTAAAATGAAATAAGAATAAGATTATGCCTGTATTTCAATTTGTTTCCTAGTATGTAGATTAGATTTACATTTCCCTTCCTCCACCACAGAAGATCTAGGAACTCTCTCTTCCATCTACAATATACACAGAATACTGTATTCTCAGGAGTTTGACACTGAGTGGAAAGTCAGCCATCTGTTTTTTCAGCTGAAGGTTTATTTTCTGCTCCATTTTCCTGAAGACAGTTACTCCTCCCTTCAGTACCAATATTTTGGGGACAGGTATTAGTACTGTTAATACTATATGAAGCATGCATGGTCCATGAGGACACAATTTTACCTAGCTTACACTTTATTTATGAGCAAATGATACGATGAATTTATAAAACCACTCCCATTAATTTCTTTGAAACACCTGGGGGAAAAACTCAGAGTATTTTTCATCCACTGGGTACACTGTAGACACAGTCACTTCTCAATAATAAAAATACTCAGCTTCATTACTTTATAAATCTCCAAAATCGTAGAATACAAACTGTCTCCATTCTTGTATGTCTACCCAAAGAATAACTAACAACAAATATAAGCATGCATTCACTTTCAAATATAAACTTAAAAACCTTTCATTTGGGAATTTGTAAAAACTTCATTCACTGGAGACATACCATCATCAGACAAAACTTCATTACCTACCAAAAGAACAGATTTTTCAAGAAAAGTGCAGGTCTCTAGTTGAGGTGAATGTGCAACTATCTCCATACACGGGGAGGGGGTAGTATTGCTCTGAACGAGCTAAAACAATAAGTGGTATTTGAACTGCTGGTTGAAAGGTAGAGGCACTGGTAATCATTATTTCCCCTTGTTTGTTCAGGACCTTCCAACAAAACAAACAACCTTTTTGTGATTGGATTGACATGGTGTTAACAATGCATTTAATGCCCAAATCAGTATGAATACAGGTAAAGCTCCTGCTAATACCAGTACCAGGATGTTAAACCCACCTATTTTCTAAGCAACTCTAAACAGCCACACATAAAAAAAAAGTCAAATCTTCCCTCCTTTAGCAAATAAAGCTAACATTCACTAGGCCACGTCATATAGCAACCGCAGGTACTGTATGAGCCATACAGCCATCTGTTAAACGCTTGCCTACTGTACCTGCAATCTTTTCTGCAATCTTAGCTTCTGTAGCTCTCTCTTGCAGGTCTAAGTCCAGTTTTATTGTCTTCAACTCCTTGTCCTTTTCAGAGAGCTTATCCTGAAGCTGAATTGAACAAATGGACAGTAAGATTCTTACCTAGCTGAAACAGTCAACCAGCTCTTTTAACCACAACAAAATTTTAAAGAATAGTTTCTTACCCCCATAATACAAACACTAAGCAATACAACAGAAGTTCAATTAATTAGATTTATTTATTTAAAGGACAAATGTTAAAAATATGGTTTTTATCATCTGCCCTATCTTGCTCTGCGAGATAAGCAGCAATGTGTGTGCCATTATTTTTATTCGAGATTCCCTTCTTTAGGTATCACCAGCTGTGGTCCTTCTCACTAAGGAAGTTCAGAATTACATGGAATTATAATGCAGGTAGTGTCTGCATGAATAGCCTATTTCCTATGAAGAGTACTGACATCACAGCCTGAAGAGACTGTGGTCTAAATGCATAATTTTTCACATGCATTGCCAGATAGAAAACTGATATTCTTTCACATGTTGAGCCCTTTCTTTTAACTGGAAATCCACTAAATCTGTTCTTGGACAGGTATCTGAGCTTGCCATTGAATATTCAATGACACTTCACGGAAAGACTATAGACTTTTCTGTTGTTTATGCACATGCAACTGCTACTAACACTACAAGCAATGCAGTGTGCAAGTAGGATGGAATTTTCTTCCCCTCAACAAAGAGGAGGTATCAGGGCACATTCATTATCTGGACCACATGTACAGAAGTATGAGCTCCAGATTCTATTAAAGAAATCCTAGCCTTGGTTTTGGTCCTCCTCAGTTTTCATCCATGGTGCAAGAAGCTATGTCACCGATTAAAAAGGTCAAATGGTGGGATGAATGATTTTTTTAATTCCAGAGAAGCAGTTGCTAAGCAGATACTAAGAATCCAAAATGACAAGAAAGCTATTGATTGGTGCACTAAAATAGATAACAAAACTAAATTAGGAACAGTTTAAAATGTATGTTTTTTAAGACAACCATAAAAGAGCAAATACTGTGATCTGAATATCTCCATTGTACCTTTTTATTTTTGGCCCTCAGAGTGTCCAGTTGTTTTAAAAGGAATGCAGTTTCTGTTTTTCCACCTAAATCTGCAGCATCCCCCCATGAGGATATAAATTCAGGGAGCATCCTGCTAGCCTTTCTTTGTATGGTGCTGTGTTTAGGAGGGAAAAAAAAAAGAAAGAAAAATAATGCAAAACCAGTTTCTCCCCCCTTCCCCTGAAACAAAATACACAGAAATAAATTATCAAAATTCGTTAACCATTGCAAATGTATGAAATAGCTAGTAAAAGGGATGTCCTTCTATCACTTCTTAAATCTGTAATTCTGAAAAAAAATCTGTAAATCTGGACCAGTAAATAAATATACTACAGGGCTAAGGCATAAACCAGATGAATATATATGAATATATATATATGAATATATAGGCTATCCGTTGATACAGATAACTCAGATCTCACTTGTAAGATGGCAGCAAAAATCAGCAGATGAATGGATTAGAAGGGGTATTAGCAAATATTTTTAACATTTGCTTCCCTTAAGTGTTTTCTGTTTATAGGCTTCATAGCCAATAAGCCATAAGAAATAGCCACAGGAAAGCTATACCTTCTGAACTCCTATTTCTACTGTATACATTACTTTCATTATGTGTAATTCACATCCTAGAAAGAAAAGGAAAGCTATCTGTTGCTCCAAAGAGTCATTCTCTTAGATAGACAGTTGTTTGTACTCAGCTACCCATTTCTTCACCTGCTTCCATTGGATTTATTTTCTCTATCGTTCTTTAAGAAGGAAGCTGAGATCCATACTCTGCAAGCAAACTATGGCGCAACCTTACGCACATTAAATGTAGAGAGCACAGAGATTCACATCAAAAAAGTACTTGTGTAATACAGTGTATATACAAGGTGGAAGAGTGCTTAAACTGCTTGTCCTTGCTTTCAAGATCCTTCAAAACCTATTTAATCATTGCTCTGTCTAGCAAATTTCATTTAGTATTGTTTCGGACTGCAAGTGGTAGATGCCTCTGGATACTATTGCCTAGACATTATAAACCTCAAGCTTTTTTTGTGTATTTTCCATGTTCAGGAGATGCTTTCCGTGAATAAGTTTGGATATACCTCATCAACATCTTTCAATCCCTCAAATGTTTTCTTCCTGATGTCTAAAAGAAAACTTGCCAAGTCATGTTGATGGTACACGAAGACCATAATCTACAATGCGAATCGACACTGACTCACCATTTCCTGGTTTGTTCCATATCAAGGTATTTTTTCATCTTATATTTTAATTGCAATCTATTTGGGGAAGCATAGATTTTGTGCAGTTTGTATAGTATCTACCACAACGAGGTTTTGGCCTATAGCTTCAGGAAACTACTTGCAATATATTTGCAGATGAGATGGTTCAACATGCTGACTGCTGTGGGAGGTTAATCTCAGTGTTCAAGACCAGCCTGATTGCCAGTGTGAGTGGCACTGGTGAAGGGTAGGAGCAACAATCTTTGGCAGACTCTGTGCTGGGTTGTACCTAAGCACTGAAGATTATATTTGGCTTTTAGTGCAGGATGCATTGCCCTAACAGCGTATCTCAGGCCCTAATGCAAAAAAAGGCAACAAGCCAGATGGAAAGGTACTATGGACTGGTTTTGACCCAATAGGTCACCACTAGATCATGCTAAAGATAACAAACCAGGTGTAGAATCTGCCAGAAAGGTGAAGAATTAAAAGTATATTTTTCAAAAGTACATCATAGGGCTCTGCAGCCTTGATCCCATTTTCAAAAGCAACCCTGTCACTCTCAGCTAAGACTTGGGCTTCAGAATGCCTAAGTTGGTCAAAACTGGTAGCGTGTTCCCTAGTCAGCTGGGTATAGCTTCGTACATTATGTCACATATAGCATGAGTGTATATGTTTCTTAAGACTGCGATAGAGGGCCATAGCTCACTACAGAAATTAATGACAATAAATGAACAAAATTAATGACAGAATAAAAACCTCAGAGTTTGTACTACACTTTTCAACCATATTTGCTCTTCTCCAGATTCCTGTCACAGACTGCCTACAAGGTATTACAGCTCCTCATCTTTTCTCTTCCAGCTTCATCCTGCTTCATTCCTGCTTCCCGCTCACTCATCATACTTAGGGTACATTGTGCTCCTTGTGTAAAGCCACAGATACTACTAGACTTTTAGATCATCTTTTCTAATTCTGTTCAGTATGCATTTTTAAAATTCTCTGGAGAGATCATTGAAATACCGGCAGTGTGTCACATAAGCCATTGCCATGATCGTACTTTCTATCAGTGCTAGAGAATACAGTGGTGCTGCATTCCACAAGGAAAGAAGGGCACATATGGTGAGTCTAAGTAAAAAGCTGACTTATTGATTCTCAGTTACAAGGTAAACTTCCCTATCTTTATCCAAAAATCTGTATGTATATTATCTATAATTTGAATCTAGAAAAACTGTATATAGCAATATTCTTTTTTACCTTGATTCTTCAGGAGTGGAATTACAATCATTTGGGGCTCCTCTTCTTTGACTGGTTACTGACAAATCTGAAAGTTTCATTGCTTCAGCTGCTGCCTGGATGAAAAATTCTGGGCTTTCCTGAGAATTCTGATGAAACTGAAACTCAACACAAAAGTCTTCTTTCTTCTGTTCCAGGATGTGTGTTCCTAATTGGAAATAGAAGCGAACACATTTTTTCATTTGGAGAAAGAAGCACAAACTTGAGATTTCTCATTTGAAAATGGCTTGCTATATTCTTATTTGTAGCAGAAAGGAGAAAGTAGTTTCAGATTCACAGCTTCCTCATCCCACTAAGGAACGAAAGCTGTGTTACCTAGAGCATGGATGTAGGAGTTATGACCTATTTACTGGATTTTTCTTATGGAAACTTGAAAAATTCACCACCATTTCCTAATCTCTCTTTCTCTTAAATGACTGCTTAAAATAATTCTGTCTCTAGGAAATTATCTAACTATCTTTTGTAAAATCAGCTCTACCCTAGTGAGACACAATGAATTTCTGCTGTAGACAGGTAAATTTGCAGGTTGTGAACTAGACTCCTACTTATAGTGAGGTCTTTTTCAAATCCGTTTTGGCTATAAAAGGAGTATCAGCAAGCTGTAATTAGCAACAACAAATTATTCAGTCCTGGAGAGTGTAAGGTAGGGGCTCATACAACTAAAGAACTTGAAGAATGCAAAGCACAAATTGTGCCAAAGGGAAAAATTATCTGATTAAAATGTTGAGTGTGATAGTTCTCTTAAGCTTGGCTACTAGATATTTTTAGGACATATTTCTGATATCAAGGTATTTAAATGAAAGAAAGATCTACATACCATGAATGTTCTTTCATAAAGTAAGAACAAGTAAGTTTTAATTATAGAACTATATTAAAAAATAAGGAGGAAGAAGCTTTAAAAAGCTGCAAATGGAAAAAAGTGCATATATCCTTCATTCTTTCATTTAGATTAGTAGAGAACAAACACTGGGGCTTTTGCTCATTTAATAAAGTTAACGTTTCCAAACATTTTGGATAAATGACATGGTACACATTCTGTGATCCAACTTATTACTTCCTCCTCAAAAATAATAAGAAACCATGTATACAGTTGCAATCATCTACAAATAGCTCGAAAATACACATCAGTCAGTATCAAGGCGTCATGCTACATGTAAGACACAAAAGCACAGATTCCAAGTCAAAAATACTGAAGGCTGTCTCTAAAATCTGTTGCAATAGATTCCTCTTTCCTCGAAGAAGGAAAGACACAACCAACGGCACAGGAAACATCCCGAGGGCACAGAGAGATGACTTGTGGATGGGCTGCAGTCAGTTTAACAAGTTCCCATACAAACCTATGTGTTACTACCTTGAGGAAAAAGTTATTGTACCTGCTGCTGACCTGTATTCTCCTTATCTACTTCAGCACAAATCCACTTGAATCCACTCTCACCATTCCTCTAAACTACAACCACGGATTTTTCTACTAGAGAAACAACAGTCAACAGCATATCAGAATCTCTGTTTCTGAGCAGTAATAAACATGTGGGGATCGTAACTTGATAAAACATTTATTAACAAGTATAACCTAATGCTACTTCCAGTACTGTGATTGAAATGTGTTCCTCAGATCATTTCACAGCTAATGCAGAAATTGAACACAGCCCACAGCCACCTGAATTCTTTGAGCAAATGTATGCTGTTGTTCACTGGCTCTAAATCTTGCAGGTTTTTGAGCAGAGATTTCCTTTTAAGTGCTTCTACATTTTAAAACTGGATTCAACCTCTTGCTCCTCCTTACAGCAAGTAGCAAGGATCTCTAAAGAAACAGGCATTAAACAATTCACTATGTGTACTCTAAGAACCTGCCCCAACTTAGGAGTGGCAACATATAAGGGCAAAATTCTGAATCCTCTCCAGTTAGTACTATCTGAAAACTAACCTAGTCTATAAAGCACTGCCTATCAAGCATCATCCTGTCCACTTCTCCCATTTCAGATGCAGTGATCTGTACGTATGTATATAGTTGCAAATTATGCTCTCACACACTGAAGGGGAAGTGCAACGCTTCATTTGCCATAACAACTTTTCCTCCCCTTCTTCTCTAGGGCATCAACATTTTCTATAAGCCATATATATTTTAAGTGCCTCAGGTGAAGTGCATTGCATTCTGTGGAAGAAATCAAGCACAACATATCTGTTGCAAAAACCAGTGACTGAATTGCCATGAAACTTTGTTCCTTGTTTAGTATTACTGCACTGTCCTTTGGACCACACTATATGAAAGAGAGAAAATAAACCTTCTCACTCCAGAATGCTAAGAAGAATAGATGACATTAGCTGCTACAATCACACCGGGACAAATCAAGAAAGGGATTCTATCCCTTTAGCATGAGAGTAATCAACTGAATAAGCTTTTCTTCTTGTCACAGTTCCTGTGTTTCAAATTTGCTGCTTTTAGTGCCAGGACTTTAAAAAGAGTTCACAGAACTGTTGCAGTTGGAAGGGACCACTGGAGATCATCTAGTCCAGCCCCCCTGCTCAAGCAGGGTCACCTAGAGCAGGTTGCCCAGGACCATGTCCAGATGGCTTTTGAATAGCTTCACAAGCAGAGACTTGACAACCTCCCTGGGCAGCCTGTGCCAGTGTTTGATCACCCTCATAGTAAAAAATTGTTTCCTTGTGTTCAGACGCAATTGCATGTGTTTTAATTTGTGCTCATTGACTCTTGTCCTGTCAATGGGTACTACCGAAAAGAGTCTGGCTTTTTCTTCTTCATTCCCTCCCATCAGGTATTATTCACATTGATAAGATCCACTCCCCCAAGCCTTCCCTTCTCGAGGCTCAGTCTCAGCTCTCAGCCTCTCCTCATACACAAGATGCTCCAGTCCCTTTGTGGCTCTTTGCTGGACTTGCTCCACTAAGTCCATCTCTTTCTTGTACTAGGGACCTCAGACCTGGACTTGACACTCTGGATGTGACCTCACCAGTGCTGAGCAGAGAGGATGGATCACCTCCCTCCACCTGCTGGCAATGCTCTTCCTAATGCTACTCAGGATGCTGTTGGCCATCCTTGCCATGAGGTTGCATTGCTGGCTTATGCTCAACTTGCTTTCCACTAGTACCACGATCCATTTCTGCAGAGCTGCTTTCTAGCCAGTTGGTGCCCAGCATGTACAGTTACACAGGATTATTCCTACCCAGGTGCAGGACTTCACATTTCTCCTTGCTAAACTTCATGAGGTTCCTCTCTGCCCAATTCTCCAGCCTGTTGAGGTCCCTCAGAATGGCAGCATAACTCTCTGGTGTATCAACTACTCTTCACAGTTTTGTATCACCAGCAAACTTGCTGAGGGTATACTCTGCTCCATCATCCAGATCATTAATGAACCCATTGAACAGGATTGGATCCATTTTTGACTCTGGGAGTACACCACTAGGGACTTGCCTCCTACTGGACTTTGTGCAACTGATCACCACCCTCTGGGCACAGACATTCAGACAGTTTTCAGTCGACCTCACTCTTTACTTATTTAACCCATACTTTGCTTCTCTATTAGGATGTTATGGGACACAGAGTCCAAAGTCTTACCAAAGTCAAGGAAAACAACATCCTGCTTGATCCATGCTTGACTTCTTGCCTGTCAGGATAGACCATTTTTGAGCTTGGACAAGGTGATCCTTGAATATCAACCAGCTTTCTTTGATTCCTCTTCTCTCCAGTACTGTATCCCATGGGATTCTTCCAAGCAGATCTCTGAGGAGGCCAAAGTCTATTATCCTGAAGTCCACAGCTGAGGTCCTGCATTTTGTCCTGCTCCCTCCTGTCAGGATCCTGAACTCCACCACCTTGTGGTAACTACAGCCAAGGCTGCCCCCGACTATGACACCCACAACCAGTTCTTCCTTATTTTCAAGTATCAGGTCCAGCAGAGCACCTCTCCTTGTTGGCACCTCAATCATCTGTGTCAGGAAGTCATCATCAACGGACTCCAGAAATCTCCTAGATCATTTGTGCCCTGCTGTTGTCCTTTCAGCAGATTATCAGCATTGTTGCAGTCCCCCATAAGGACCAGGACCTGTGAACATGAGGCTTCTTCCAGTTGTCTGAAGAAGGCCTCATCTACTTCACCCAAATCTCCTCCATGGCCTTCCCTCTTGCTGGCAGAATCAAGGATAACACCACCTGGGTCCCCACGCCCTTGACCATCACCCCCAGAGCCATACAGTCACATGGTCTTCCCAGGTCACGCCAATGGTATCACTGGTGCCTATATGGGAAGAGCAGCAGGTGGTAACAGAGGGTCAGATGAGCCTCAGCAGCCTCTCTCTAACATCCTGAACATGAGCTCCCAACAAGCAGCAAAGCCCTCTAGATGACAGGTCAGGTCAGCAGACAGACTTTTTTTTTTTATTTTTTTTTTAAAAAACAGTATGACATAAACATGTCTGCAGGATGAGGTAAACATCTGCATTACCAGCTGAACATCAGGCTAAATCCTTAGGGCATGTCAACATATGGATTTTTATGCCTTCAACTGCTAAGTTACAGCAGCTGGAAAAAAAATAAAGAATTTAGAATGGAACTAGACCTGTGTTGGCATTT